>NC_056748.1:951023347-951098347 GCF_019279795.1 Protopterus annectens | reverse complement strand
AGCTCAACTCCCCGGGCCACCGCTGACAATGGACAAGCATACAGTCGGATTTTCCTGGTTGACAAATATGAACTAAATACATGAAGTTCCGCATGTGTATGAGGGAGTAAGTGGGTGCAAGCCTGAAGTGAAGTTTGCACTGAACTTGTCAGCCAGGATGTTGGCAATGTTGGTTGGTTCAGTGTATTTATGGCCATTATGCACTAGCTCGGAGCATATCTGAGAGTTTGCCCCTAGACTCTTGACATAGTTATAGAAGGCCTTGTTATCCTTAGAGTCATTGGCTATTTTTCTTTCGAAGTTGGCCTTGGATGATTTAATGAGGGAGCGCAGTTTTTTATTGATGTTAATCAGAGATGCCTTCTTATTTTGGGATTTTGTTCTATCTTGCAGGAGTTTCCTCCTTCTGTTGTAAAGTTTATTTATGGCCAGGGTCCACCAGACTGGCTTCCTCTTTTTTGAGGAGTTGGTCTTGATTTTACTTGGGATGGCTTGGTCCATGCATTCTTGAAGGTGTTCATAGAATGCACTTGTAAAGGATTCTGCCGATGGGTCATCATTTTCCATTTGATTGGGAGCTTTGAAACTTCCCACCTCAGTCTTGAGGAGTGTGAAGTTGGCATTAGAGAAGTTTTTTACCCTGATTTCCTTGACTGGGGGGGGGGGGTCGGGATGTGGATGTCCAGTGTGATTAGTTTGTGATCTGATCTTACCAATGACGAGTTTACCTCAGGTGTGGAACATACGTTCCCCATGTTGGTGATGACCAGGTCCAGTATGTTGTCACCTCTTGTGGGAGTAGTGACCAGCTGTTCAAGTGCGTTTGAGTTTATAAACTC
Organism: Protopterus annectens; assembly: GCF_019279795.1. Taxonomy (NCBI): domain Eukaryota; kingdom Metazoa; phylum Chordata; order Ceratodontiformes; family Protopteridae; genus Protopterus; species Protopterus annectens. Next base: position 951,097,508 of record NC_056748.1, on the reverse strand, counting down.
AAGGAAGCATTGGGCTAGGGCGTTTGAGCTTGAGTAGTTTTCCCAGTCAATGTTTGGATAGTTGAAGTCACCCAGTAGCATGGTGTTGGGTAGAATCTTCATACTTTCTAATGTTCTCAGGAATGCTGCGTGAGGGTCCTGAGACAAGATGGGAGATCTGTAGCAAGCTATAAATTGAACAGTCAATTTACCCGCTGTCAATTGCACTTGGATGGTCTCAGATTCCGCATGCTGTGCTACTAACCTGGAGGTGTGGGTGTTCTTGATGAATATGGACACACACCCTCCTTTTGTGTTTCGGTCCTGGTTTTGGGACCTAATGGTATGGTAGGAGTTATAGCCTGGTAGTGCTGGGGTGATCTCTGGAACCTTGAACCAGGTTTCTGTCACTACACATATGACGATTTCTTCCATACTAAGGAGAGCCTTGGGTGCGTGCATTTTGAGGTTTAGACTTCTGGCGTTGAGCAGCATTACCCTCAGTTTTTGTTTATTATTGTTGTTTATGGAGGTGGGTTTGTCTTTTGAGCTTTGCCTAAAAAAGGCAGTATTGGGGCGGCAAGAGTCTTGGCCAGTATTTGAAAGCCCAGGGGCGACAGGTGCAAGCCGTCTCTGGCGAAGCAATGTGGCTTGTCAAGCATGTCGTCCCAGGCTGACAAGTACTGGATCCCCTTTGAATGACACCAGTAGTTTAACCAATTGTTGAAACTGATCATTTTTTCTTCGTATGCTGGCATCATTTTGGGCGTGGGCAGGATGCTACTCAGAGTCTGAGTCATACCAGCCTGGGCTACATGGTTAGAGAGCTCCTCCATGTCTCTTTTCATGTAGTCCAGGGAGGTACATCTCAGGTCATTTACGCCAACATGTACAATGACAGAGTCATATTTGTACTTGTTGTGGAGTGACCTGAGTGCATGTGTTATGTGGTGGATTCTGGCACCCAACAGGCAGCTTACGGTAACCTTCTCTTTGTTCGGTCTAGTGAGTGGGACGTCTGTGTGCCTGATGATAGAATCATTGATTACTAGTGTGTTATTTAGCCTTAGGGGCTGTTTTTGCTTGGCACACTGATGTTGTGATGTATGTGTTACCTGGTTTCTGTTGTGGGGTTGGGGTTGCTTGGGTGTATGCTTAGGAGGTCTCTGTTGTTTAGGCAGGTTCTTATTTAGAGCCTCCGAGTATGTTTTTGCGTGTTTCTGAGAGTTGTTTTCTGGTGCAGCTATGGCTGATCTATGTGAGTCTGGTAATGTGGTGCTAGTGTTGCCCTTCTCCTTGTGACTGGTTGATCCAGTCGTGGGTTGAGAGACCTTAGCCTCCAGTTTGGCTGTGTAGCTGCATCTCTCACATATGTTTGTGTTGGTTGGGAGGAGGAGGGGGTTGTCTGTGTACATGAGGCAATTGTAACATTGCCTCAGGATGCCCAGATTCACTAGCTGGACCAGAGAGCACACCTGAAGCTGTCCCTTGAACATGCCTGAATAGATGGTTGGGACTGTATTGCTGATTGGATGAGTAAAGAGCCTTATACTTCCTGAGTATAGGGCTGAAGTGCAAGCTGTAAGCTAGTGCTAGTTTTAGTGAGTTTTAGTAAGTGCCGGTCTTAAATTGCCTTATTTCTAGTGCTGGGTTGAAGTGTTTCAAGTTTCAAGGGAAAACTGAAATGCAGACTTCGTGGAGCCTGGAATAGTTTAACCGCAGCTAAACAGCGCTGTGCGCAAAACCGCGCTAAGCGGTTTTTATACCAGGGAGATCAAAAAGGATAGAAATTAGCCCAAAATGGCCAATGAGCTACAAGTTGCTGGCCTGGGACCACTCCTACAGGGACAGATAGGCTGCTCAGAGTTCCCTCTCTCACAGTGAACAAGGAGGCCACCTAACTATCCAAGTATGATATGGGCAACACAGGAACCTTTACCACAGTCCTGGATTCAGCAAAGCCTGAAAACTGGACTAGACTAGTTCAGAAAGGCGGGAAAACAAGGATTTTTTTTTTTCAGAAACAACAAAAATGCAGAGCTTAAATTACTTTAAATACACAGAGGAGGCTAGTGCACTTGAGTGTGTAGCCTGCGACTGTGTTACAGGTAACTTAAATGCAAAAATGACAAACAGTAACTTTTTTTCAAGTGAAACAAGGAAATAAGTACAGTAAGCAATGCAGATATCACTAGGGATCCACAGAAGCACTGAAAAGCTGCATTTTAGGTGGAATTGGCATTTCAGGGAAAAAACAAGCAAACAAACAACAAGCATACAAACAAATCTAGATTCAGCAGGCATGGATCTAGTCTATGCTACAGCAAACAAGGTGTATCAATTTCAGTAAGAAACAGTTCAAATATGCAGACACTATAAGCCTTTAACCAGAAATTCCCAGCTCAGAAGGGCAGAGTCCAGTCTCTCCTCCCACAAGAGTGCAGACCACGAACCTTCTTAATGTAAAATAACTGGCCTGAAGCCCAAGTGCTTAACCCAGAACTAATACACTTTTAGAATAACAGACACTGAGCCCTCAATCAGCAGTTCCCAACTTAGAAGGATGTAAGCTACCTGTCCTGCCACCACAGTGCAGGCCACAAACCTTCCTAATGTAAAACAACTGGTCTGAAGCCCAAGTGCTTAATCCAAAAGACTTAGAATGATAGCTACACTTTAATCAAGTTACTACCAAGCAGTAATAAATACAATTGAATACTTTAAAGAATGCCTGGATTAGTGCTCAAGTTATACAAACAAAGCTAGCATTCAGCAGGCCTGGATCTAGTCTATGCTACAGTAAACAAGGTGTACCAATTTCAGTAAGAAGCAGTTCAAATATGCAGGCACTATAAGCCTTTAACCAGAAATTCCCAGCTCAAAAGGGCAGAGTCCAGCCTCTCCTCCCACAGGAGTGCAGACCATGAACCCTCTTAATGTAAAATAACTGGCCTGAAGCTCAAGTGCTTAAACCAAAACTAATACACTTTTAGAATAAAAGACACTGAGCCCTCAATCAGCAGTTCCCAACTTAGAAGGATGTAAGCTACCTGTTCTGCCACTACAGTGCAGACCACAAACCTTCTTAATGTAAAACAACTGGTCTGAAGCCCAAGTGCTTAAACTAAAAGGCTTAGAATGAGTTATACCAAGCAGTAATAAATACAACTGAGTACTTTTAAGATGACGCAAATGCAAAATAAAGTAGAAGGAAACACAGCACCCCAGCCTCTTAGATATGTACACCTGTTATCCCTGTATGGTTGACATTGTGATATATAGTAGGGCCACCATAAATGAAATTAGCAAAACTTCTCCACACAGCCCACACACTCACAACCACCTCTACACAGGATACAGATTACAAACACACATACAGCTGTCATGTCTGGGAGTAGAATCCCTACCTTACTAGTTTACTACACTACACAGTTATAGTACGCACAATGGACATTACTGAAGTACATCTTCCCTAAAGGTGTATTTCACAATTAATGACATCAGCAGGATTACCAAAGTAGAGCATTTGTAATGTACTGTGAGTGAGTAACCTATAATGCATTGCTCCATACACAGACACTGAAACACACACAAAACATCCGGAACTGCCATGGATGGAGATGGTACCCTACCACCGTTCTACATCACACTACAGTGATTACTGGGCTATCACCTTCCCAGAGGTGTATTTCTAAGTGAATGACATCAGCAGCCTTGCCAGAGTAGAGTATTTGTATTGTACGGAGTGTGAGTAGCCTAAAAAGCATTGCTCTCTGTTCAGTCAGACACACACACACAGTTGTCAGGTCTGGGGTTCAAACATCTACCTAATTTGTTTATCACACTATAGCAGTAGGCAGTTACAAACACGCTACAGCAATTACTGGGCTAGCATTTCCCCAGAGGTGTATTTCCTGGCAAGTGACATCAGCAGCCTTGCCAAAGTAGAGTATTTGTATTGTACGGAGTGTGAGTAGCCTAAAAAGCATTATTCGGTACTTAGTCAGCCACACACACAGATTCACACACTAACACAGTTACCAGGTCTGGGGTTCAAACACCTACCTAGCTAATTTATCACACTACAGTAGTACGCAGTTACAGAATGTGCTACAACAATTACTGGGTTAGTACTTTCCCAGAGGTGTATTTCCAGGTGAGTGACATCAGCAGCCTTGCCAAAGTAGAGTATTTGTATTGTACGGAGTGTGAGTAGCTTAAAAAGCATTGCTCTCTACTCAGTCAGACACACACACAGATTCACACACAGTTGCCAGGGCTGGGGTTCGAACACCTATCTAACTAGTTTATCACACTACAGCAGTACGCAGTTATAGAACACACTATGGCAATCACTGGAGTATCACTTTCCCAGAGGTGTATTTCTAGGTGAGTGACATCAGCAGCCTTGCCAAAATTGAATATATGTATTGCACAGAGTGAGTAGCCTAACAAGCATTTCTCTCTACACATTTAGAGACAGACAGGCATGCACACAAACACACACTCACACAATTGACAGGTCTGGGGTTAGTACTACTATCTAACTAGTTTATTACTACAGCAGTAAGCAGTTATGGGACACACCATGCATATTACAGGAGCTATAGCTCTCCCAAAGATGTAATTCACATTGGATGACCTCAGCAGGCTTGTCATACTACTGCTATGGGGAGGGCAATGTGTTCATGGGCCATACCCCATTCATGTAGGGGTTGACATGCCACATGCGGGTACACACGGAGTCATATGTCACAGGTACATGTATACAGCTACAAGATGGCTACTTCCTTGTAAAGTCTTGTTGCACAGCTGGCACGTGCACCAATAGTATGTCATGCTGACAGGTACTGGTGGCTAGTATTTGCAGTGGGTTACATCCGCACCTCATGTGTTGAGGGTCCTTTGGCTGTGTGCCGGTTGGGACAGGCCCGCATGGCTCCTTGTCATGGTCACCCTCTTCCACACGTCTATGCCCATGTACCTGTGGCTTATTATAGTGTGTTGTCCTTACATATTTGTCTGTATTCCTATCCACTGTGTGTGCAAGGCAGGAGTGGTGCATACAGACATGTGTCTGCACTGCGAACTGCGACTGCCAGATATGTGTGGTCCACTGGTGTTTGCAGACATGGCCTTCATGTGTTTAAGTGTGCGAGCATTACCAGTATGACCTCTCAGTATGTTGTTGACTGACATTGCCTTCATTCCTCTAAGTGTGTGAGCATGCCCAGTTTGGCCATCTGTGTTGCATGTGTGGATCGTGTCCAGGTAGTTTGTACTGCGGTGCTGACATTTGTGTTGTACACCAAAAGGTAGCATGCTGTGTCTGCAGGGTATACATCGGTCATTTGGCATTGACTGTTGCTACATTTCTGCATTGTGGGGGGGGGCACCTGACTGTTTCTACTGTTCTACACAGGAGTGGGAGGGGCACACCTAACTGTTACCTATAAGTGTATGTTGGATGACACTTGTACACATTTGCTAGGACTGTACTGGTATGTCAGGTATTCCATTTCAGTCTATAGCTTACCTATCCTGCTGGCTAGAAGCTTATCAGTGTACTACAGCCTTGTTTACCTACATATTAGTTTCTGACTTCCTAGCTTTCACAATTTACATCCAGCTGCCTGGCCTGCTGTGGTCTGTCTGTGTAGGCCTGGGGGAGGGGTTACCCATAGGGCACATTCAGAGGCCATAGTACAGCATTTGTTTGTGTTAGCCTTCACCTATCCTGCTGGCTGAGACTGTTGTTGGGTATGTGAACCTTCCTGACTGGCATGTGTGGCCCTTATGGACACTCCTGTCACTCAGGCCATTTCATGCAATAGGTTTTGTCACCCTGTGTAGTACTGGCTACTATGGTGACTCCAGTATGTGTTGCAGATGTCATGATGCCACTATGGGTGTCTACTGTCTGCTGCCTTGACATTCGGCCACCCACTTCCCTTGCATGTTCACATCCATACCATAGCTACAGGTAAATAAACATTCTACTCCATTTGGCAATTGGTAGGTTGATTGACTTACCTTGAGGGTGTGCCAGACTTGAGGATGGTGCTGGAGGGCTGCCTATGTCGGTTGCACATAGTACACTCCTTATACATGGTTGGGCACAAGTAGTGTCATGTTTGGCATCCCTTTTACTGTCTGTGTGAGTCAGATAGGGGTGTCATTCCCTGGGTCCCTACTGTATCAGTGCATATGCTATGTGTTGCCTCTTTGCCAAGGCCAGAGCATACTGGGCATGCCCCCTTCTGGCTATTGGGACAGGCTCAGGTTGTTCCTCCTCCGAGCACTCTGTGCCTGTACAGGCCTTGGCATTAGTGGGGGGCTGTGTGGCCCTGCCCCATGCTATTCCTGCTGCAGCTGTTTCCACAGGATCATATTGTGTAGCATAGCACATACCATAACAATTTCGGTACATGTAGCTGGTGAATACTGCTGGGCTCCACCAGATGTGTCCAGACACCAGAACCGTGACCTAAGCATCCCAAACACATGCTCTATTATATGTTTGGCCTGTGTGTGTGCCTCATTATGGCGTTGTTGTTCAGGTGTGTGTGCATTTCTGATGGGTGTCATCAGCCACAGCTCCAGTGGGTACCCAGCATCCCCCACTAGGTGACCGTAGGGGATGTCCACATCAGCAAATCTGTGGTATAGCTGCGTCAGTTGTCATATGTGTGAATCATCATAGCTTCCAGGGCAGCCAGCGCACACATTAAGTATAATGCCCTGGGCATCACATACGACCTGGCAGTTGATGGTGGGGATGCCCCTGTGGTTGATGTAGGCCCTACCCTGCTCACCAGGTGGTGCTTTGATGCATAAGTGCATGCAGTCTATAGCACTCACTACCCCAGGGTAGTTTGCTATTTGGTGGAAGAGATGCATATTGCTGGTCAACACCTCATGTGTGTTGAGGAAATATATGTGCTCACTGGCATGTGCTGACATGGCATCCAGGAACTGGCGGAATACTCTGGATGCTGATGCCTGTGAGATGCCCATGATATCCCCAGTTGTGGTTTGGGAGTTACCTGTGGCTAGTATACCTAGGTCTACACATACCTTGGTATCCACTGGGATGGGTTCCCCTTGGCCAGTGTGGTGTGTCAGGTGTGGCCTGCACAGCTCAATGTTTTGCTGTAGGAGGTCTCTGTCCACCCTATAGCACTCCACTATCTCCAGCTCATGTAGCCCCAGGTAGGTTACCCTGGGTATGTACCCTCTTCTCTGTCTACTTACTGTGGGTTGTTCGGCAGCATTCACATCCTCACCACCCTCAGCCACTTGCACATGTTGTTCTGTGTTGCCTGCTGCAGCCCTTCTCATTTTGTAGGTTTGTTTTTTAAACTTTCCCTGCTTGTATACACCGGTGGTATAGAGTGTGGAAATACCAGGGGGGAAGGTGTTTGTTTGGTTTATAGTGGTGTTCTGGGCTGGTCTGCTGGCTGTGTAATTAGCTGATTTCACCTGGCAGCTCAGCTAGTTCTCCTTGATTACCTTCCTACTGCTGTTTTCCCTTCCCATTGCCTCCCTGTTTAAGCCTGGTGTGTGCCGTACAGAGTGCTCAAATGTGCACAGAGCTGCTATTTCCTGGTTTAACTTCCTTTTTCTTCCTGTGAAACCTGGTGTGCAGCGTGCACACCCGCTTACACTTTGTAAGGAGTGCTAGGCAGTTTGGACACACTTCTAGCTTAGCTGTGCTAAGCTAGGAGCAGTCCCGAGCTACAGGGCTCCAATCCACTTACAGAATGCCTGACACCCCCCCATGATGTCCCCTATATCCTAGTCTTGCAGCCAGCTATTTATACTCTTACACTCTTGGGACCTGCCTCACACCCTGGGGAAATCTGGGATTCACTATCCTTCCCCTCATTTGCATAGGATTGCCTGCTAATGCATAGTTACATGTCCCACACTGAGCCTCCCCCCTTAGCGACCATTACTCACTGGCCAGGTTGTCTTATGCCTGCCATTGACTTGCATGGCAGAATACTACTTTTAGTTAGATTGCTTATTTTAGGTCTATTTTATTATTTTCCCCCGATCCCATTTGCGCACCACTGCCCTATGCTTAAACAGGCAAGATCGGCAAAAATAAAATAAAAGTTTTTTTTTTTATTATTTATGCATTTTGCAATGCCAGTGGCCTTCTACTTGGCCATTGGCATGCTTTATCAATGATATGCAGACTTTATTTGGAGCTGTCTTAGCTCAGTTTTGTAGTTTGCAGAAATGTACTCGGTTACTAACCGAGTACATTTCTGCAGACTGCACTTGTCCTGCACTGACAGCTGCCTGCTTCTTGGATTGCAAATTACCCTCATTTGCATGGTTTACATCTGCAAATGAGGGTAATTTACATACAGGAGCTTGGTCCATGCAGGATTAGCCTAAGAGCTCATGTGCACGTCCCTGGAGCTCGTTCCTGGATCGCCCGTGGGCCATATTGCCGAAAATAGCTCTTACACTCATCCTGCATGCTAAAACGGGTTTCGTAAATCCAGGGGACTGTGTTTACTGTGACTTATAAAATTCAGTTTAGGATCTAGAACCTAAAGAATACTACCACTTTCAAATATTTTGTGCTGAAGAGCTTGACATGTATATTTCTTTAATAACCTCAATGGTTTCAGGGATATGAACATTTGTTTGAAATGTGAGGACATAATTTGATTCAGTCAAAAGATTTAGCCCCCTCCACTGGAAGTTACAGTGCAGACTTCCTGAGCTCCATTGGAGTGAATGAGTTAAGTCTTTAGAATGGGTAATTCTGGTGCTGTTTGCTTTATGGATATGCAGGAGGTCCATCAGAGTGGGGTCTGACAATGCCCTGTATGCCAGGCATAGATCTCCCCTCAAAAACCTGTAGGAGACAGAATACAGGGATAGGGCCTTGAGGCAGTCTGTACAGGACATTTTACTTACACCCTGTATTCTTTGTGAGGAACCTCTGTGAATATTCCAATTGTTGGATATGCCTGGTTAGGTACATGCCAAAGGGAGTATTGTACTCAATGATAGAGCTGATGAATGCCGAATACAGTGGAACAATGACTGCCTTGGACTTAGATGCCATACCTTTGTTTATAAGTTGCAGAGCATGGAATGATTTCCTCACCACTGCAGATACATGATGCTCAAAGGCTAGATTACTATCTTGTGTGTCCCTAGGTCCCTGACTACTGGGTCAACTCTAAGAGGTCTGTTGTTAATATGATAGTTACCAGGGATGGTGACTTCCCAAAGGATGCTATTATGCATTTCTTGGCATTTAGTTTTAGTCCATGGCTCTGACACCAGTTGTTTGTCTGTATCAGCCCCTCCTGGAGAGCATTTGTTTTTGTGAGATTCAATGACAGCTCCTAATTTGCATTCTTCTGCAAATTTAGTCAGCCAGAGAACATTGACATTGGCCTTAACTATTGAGAAGTAAATGCCAAAAAGGAGTGGTCCAAAGACTGATCCCTGAGGGACTCCACTTGTGAATGGCCTCTTTGTAGAGGTGGACTCCCCAATTCTAATTTCTTGGGTCCTGTCTGTGAGCCAGTTGGCTATCCACCGGGTTACATATAAATTTGTACCTACCCTCTTGAGTTTGTCCAAGTGGGATATTGTGTCAAATGCTTTAGCCAGGTCAAGATAGGCAGTGTGGACAATTTTGCCCTCATCCATTGCTTTGGTGACCTTCTCAAAGAAGTCCACCAGGTTGAGTGGACATGATCTGCCCTTGACAAAACCAAACTAAGTTTGGTCCATTGTCTGGAGGTTTACTATATCTCTGTTGATAATCTCCATGATAATTCTTTCCATGGCTTTACATATAAGACTAGTGAAACTTATAGTTCTGTAGTTTCCAGGGTCTGTGGATGGCCCATATTTGTGCAGAGGGATGATTGTTGCCTTTCTCCATTCATGAGACATGAAGCCTGTTTTGAGGCTACAGTTAAATAGTAATTCCAGAGCCCCTGATAGGTCATGTTTCATGCTATTTAGAAGGCATCCAGGGATATTGAATGGGCCCATTGATGCAGTGTTCTTGATTTTAGAGACAACACTAAGGATCTGTCCCTAGTAATAGTAGGCAGAGTTATATTTGCTGATATTTCCTAAGGGAAGTTTGAGGGGGAAAGAGGGATAAAGTTGGTGCTGAATTTATCAGCCAGGAGTTTTGTTGTATCTTCTGACACAGTATAGAAGCCCATTTACAATGAGCTCTGCACACAATTGTTTATTGCTTTTGAGGTTATGGACATAGCTAAAGAATACTTTGTGGTTCTCCTTGGCCTAGGAAGCCAAACTTACCTCATATTTGGCTTTGGTAGACTTTATTTGTCCTCTGAGTTATTTGTTTAATTTGATGAGAGTGCTTTTATCCTGCTGAGTGCTGCACCTCCTAGTTTTTGCCATGATTATCTTACTCCTGTTATACAGCCTATTGATGTTGTGATTCCACGAAGGTAGCTTGGTTTTTGAGTTATTTCTGTACTTCTTCCTGGTGGGTACAGTTGCCTCTATGCAGCTATTAACATGCTTGTACAGGGTTTCTGTGAAAAGTTCTGTATAGGCAGCAGAGTTCTTAGGGTTTATGGGGATTTGAAATTTTGCCAAGTTCTCACTTAATAGTAGGAGGTTAGCTTTAGAATAGTTCCTAAATATTCCAGGTTTAGCTAGGGATCCATGTTTTATTTTTACTTCAAAGGAGACCATTTTATGGTCTGACCTTACCATGGAAGGCATTACAGTAGCGGGTGTGCAGCGGTCTCCCATATTATTTTATTTATTTTATTTTTCATTTGTTAACCGGGATAGTCTGACTGGAAAAGGTAAATTTACAGTGGAGGACCGGGGAGAAAAGCTCCACATTAGTTAGCAATAATAACAAAAATATTGTACAGACAAAAATATAGCACAGAAAACATACAAATTAACAAAGGGTGAGTTAAAAACCATCATGATAAACATTAATTAATGCAAATCTAGAGATCAATTATTAGAGCTTACTAACTGTGACATGTCTACAGTAAGTAAGACTAGGAAGGAAGCTAGGAGAAGTGGGAAAAGCAGTGATAATTAAGTAATACATGGACATAGCCAGGTCTTCATAAGATCTGATTTAAGTGAGTTTTTGAAGTGTGTGGAAGTGGAGACAGAAGTACCGGGTGTGTGTGTGTGTGTGTGTGTGTGTGGGGGGGTTATTGCAGATTTTAGCTATGGTGTGCGAGAATAGTGCTTTCCCTGCAGTGTTATTAGCTCTAGAGATACAGAAGAGAGATTTGTCAGAATAACAGACAGGACAATTAGCAGAGTAGTGGGAGAATAGTTGATTTAGTGCTGGAGTTTTGTCAGGGTACCTCAGGCTGTTAAAGGTGATGACTAGCTGATGGTAGCTAAGCAACTGAAGAAGTTCTAGCCTGACAGTGATGGGTTCTGAAGGTGGAGCTGTTAGCAAACTTGATAATTTTGTTATAACCTGACTCAAATTTCTCAAGATCAGTTTTTCTAGTCTGGGTCAGGATTGGTGCCGCATATATTAGAGTGGACAATAGGTGAGTTTGGGCTAGGGTGATCCGTGCCTTGTCTGTGAGGAATTTCTTGTGTCTGTAAAGAGTTCCCATTTTTTGTGCACCTTTTTGATGGTTTGACCAAAATGGACATAAAAGATTTTTGTCTATTTCTACACAGAGGACTTTAGTATGGGCAGAAGGAGAGATGACAGTGCCATTTTTTGGAAGTGAATGAGAAGGAAAGGGTAGTGGCATTAGATTTCTTAGGGGTGAACAGGAATAATTTAGTCTTGTTGGGGTTTAGGATAAGTTGGATATTATTAATCCATCTTTCCACAGAGCTAAAGTATTCTTGGGTTAGCTGTTGTATGATGGTAAGGGATGGGGGTGAGCAGATAAGCATCGAGTCATCTGCATACTGTATAAGTGTGGCTTGGTGGATGGAGGTATGTAGATTTTAAAAATAGAGAAAATAAGTGGGCCCAAAATTGAGCCTTGTGGTGCGCCTATGGTAGTTGGAAGTAGAGGAGATAGGACACCTTGCCATTGATTGCTGTCTGTCCGATAGGTAGTTTTTGAACCAGGAGATAGCAGAGGGGGCAAAGGATAGGGAGGCTGGAGTATCTAATAGTACTGGGTGTGAGACCATGTTGAAAGCTTTGGAGAGATCCAAGGAAATAGCAGTTACAAAATTATTGTCATTTCTGTGTTGGATAACCTGATTGGTTAAAGAGAGAAGAGCAGTAGTTGTGCTGTGATGTGGGAGGAGAGCCATGTTGTGTGTGGAGAGGAGATTATGTGTGTTCAGGAATTGCATAACTTGAAAGTGAATACATTTCTCAAGAAGCTTAGATAAGGGAGACAGAATGGCTATGGGATGGTAACTTGAGAAGTCATAGGAGTTGCCCCCTTTATGGAGTGGAATGATATATGAAACTTTCCACAGTTGAGAGACATAGGCTTCCTGTATAGATCGGTTGATAAGGATTGAAACAGGGTAAGATAATGATTCAGTGGCTATTTTTAGAAAGTTAGCAGGTATACTGTCAGCTGCAAGGGTGGTAGGCTTCAGTTTTAGTTTTTTAATTGTAGAGGTGGGAAAAGGTGAGAGGGTAAAGGAGGGCATGTTATCTGAACTTTTGGTAGAGAGAGAAGAAGAGTTATTTCTGGATAATTGGGTGGATAATGTCTGGATGGAGTCTGTAAAGTTATGATTAAATTGGGAGGCTATGTTTTTGTTATTATTGGAGGAGGTGGGAGCAGGAGTGGTAATTTTGCCAGGTTTTAATAGGGAGTTGATGGCTCACCAAAAGTTTTGGGGATCTTTTGAATGTTTGTTTTGGGTACCTAGGAAATAGTTTTGTTTATCAAGTTTTGTTTGTTTTTTAGCCTGATTCCTGAGTTGTTGATAATATGGTTTAGCTTGGTTAGATTTGTCCTTCTTCCATTTTTTTCCAGGCCTTATCTCTGGACTTTAGCAGGGCTCTTGTGTCCCTACTTAGCCATGTTGCATAGTTTGCCTTAGCTCTAATTTTCCTGATGGGAGAGACTGTATTAAGGACATTGGTCAATGTATTGTTAAAGTAGTCTACCACTTCCAGCTTGGTCTGATCCTAGGCTTCGTAGTGGTTCCTAGTTGCATTGATTTAATATAGTGTTAAGATCCTGTGGGTTTAGTTTGTGGTCATCTCTGATTTGTCTATAAACTATGGGCTTGGGCATATTGGTACATTTCCGTAGGAGGAATGTAGGGTGGTGGTCACTAAGCCCATCTAGTAAACAGCCTGTCTGGTAGTTTTGTTTGGGGCAGTTCACTAGTGTCCATTCAAGAATAGATTGTTTCTGGGATTTTTTTATCTACTCTAGTGGGTTCTTGAATGAGTTGAGCAAATCCGAACAGGTTAATATGGTTAGTGGGGTTATTGAGAGTTACAGTCTTGCCAGTTGGTATTTAGGTCAACTAGTAGGATAGTTTCTTGTGGAAGGTTACCTCTTGCCCACTGTAAGATTTCCTCAATTATAGGGGAGCTGTTTCCTGCAGGGATATAACTGGAAAGAATGTTAATTTTTTTGTGCTGTTTATAGCTAGGATTGAGTCTAAGGTTTCGGCATTATGAAATTTAGGTAGATGGGTTTGTAGAGGTTGGAGGTTGAGTGTATTTTAAAAAGAATTGCTACTCCACCTCCTTTCCTACCTGTTCTATCTAGTCTTAGGATATTATATCCCGGAGGGAGGATTTCTTCATTTTGGGTGCTAGGTTTTAGCCAGGTCTCTGTTATGGTCAGTATGTCAGGAGAGTAGTGGGTTATGAATGCATGCAGGCTGGGGAATTTATTAGAGATGCTGCTGGTGTAAATATTAATGATCAGTAGGTCAGATTTATGTTTGTTTGAAAGTATGGTATTGCATGGTCCTGGGTTTGGGTGTATATCTCCTGAGATAAGAAGCCTTTTGCTAGTAAAATAGTATATGTTTAATTGTGTGTTCTATTCCTGTGGAGGATCTGCATGGTATTTTTCTAATGTAGGATCCTGGTAGGTAAGTCTTATATATGTGTGGTATAGAGATGTGATTAAATAATGTGGAACAGATAGGGAAATGTATGTGAGCTTTTGTATGTGTGGTAATATGTGTTATATGGTAGGTAGTGTTGTCTAGTGGTGTGTTGGTATGTATGGATGTGATGTAGGCTAGGGTTATGAGAGTTAGCAAGACAAATGATAGTATGACTTGCATTTTAGTGTGGGAGTGGTGCTTAAGTATTAACAGCCTTGTGGTTCAGGTATAGGGGCAGGTCTAGAGGTGTGGCAGCTTGCTACTGTGTGTGTCTATTTGGTAGGGAGTAGTTAGGGGTGTGGTTAAGGTAATTACTATGAGGTAGCTGATAGGTGTAAGGGATAGTCAGATGACGCGATGTTAGAATAAATGTAGGTATAGTGGGCGCAGGTGGGAAATGGGGAAGGGTAGGGGACCTGTGTGAGCCGAGTGGAGTGAGGCAAATGGAGCAGGGCCCAGCCAGACAGCAAGACTCCAGAGACAATCTGTATGTACTGTTCAGGGCAGAACAGGCATACGGCGTGATTAGGTAAGAATTAAAATTATAGGTTTCCTTACACTTTCTTTTTATTTCTCCCTTTAGTTTACAATTCAAACTGCCAGATTTTTGGGGAAGCCTACTGTCATATTGCCAGTGCTGTGGGTTCCTGAGCATTACACTACAGTACTATGTCCCAACCTAGAAAGGATAACTTTAAAAATAATAACCTTATTTCCTTTTCAGCATCAGAAATTATTCAGACAAAATATTTGGACTGCTAGAGGTTTCAGGACTTTATAAGCATCAGTCTCCTAGCATCGTGAGCCTTTCATAGGGGGCAGGCTGAGGTGGGTAAAAAAATAAAGTAGAGCTCCTTGTTTCCTTTTCAGTATCAGAAATTATTCAGACAAATATTTAGACAGCTAGAGGTTTCAGGACTTTATAAGCAGCAGTCTCCTAGCATTGCGAGTGAGGACCAAATCCAGTATGGTTGCACCCCTGGTTGGTGTATTGACTATCTAGTCCAAGGAGTTTGTGTTTACAAAATCCAGAAATCTCTGTGCATGTACTTTTGGTGTTATGTAGGATTCCCAGTTAATAATGGGTTAGTGTTTCTAAGTTTAAATACATGGTATGGATTTTCTGAGTCATAGAGGGGGACCTATAACTTGCAAGGAAGTGGTACTGGATTTTACCTATGGTGATTTGAACATGGAACAGCTCACATGCATTGTCCTGTTTGCCCTGCCTTGAAATATATTTATTTTTGATGTAAAGACACTTCCACCTTTAGTCCCTGCCTGTGAAGTAGCTGGTCTAAATGTGTGAAAGGCATTATAACCTTGCACTGTTGGTGTACTCTCAGCGGCTTTAAAACATGTCTCAGTGACCACACAGGCATCAGCATTCTCTAGAGTAAAGAGAGCTTCTAGGAAGTGTATTTTTTGTTTAGACTCTTAACATCAGGCACTAGCCCCTTAATTTCTATTTCAGAGAAATAGGTTATCTGGATATTGGGACATTCCTTCATCGAGATAGCCACAATACAAGCTTTCGTCCATCTGGCCTGGCATGCTGGTTCATTAGATCATAACAAATGGTTAGGTCATTGCTTTTCCTTTATGGACATGCTATGGTTCCAATCTTGGGAGATTTGACATCAGCATATAGCAAATGAAAGACTGCCCAATGTTCTTGTAATCCACTTTGGGGAAAATGACTTGATGTGGGCTATGAAAAAAATCCTCCTAGCCAGAATCCTGTCTGATATTCACAGGCTACACACTCAGTATCCAGATATTGCTTTGTTTTGGTTATTGATCGTGCCAGTAATACATTGGGAAGGAGCTAGGAGTTCTGGTGCAGTCAAGATGACTTGGTGCTTCATTAATCACAGAGTTACACATGTGGTCTGCTAGATCAGATTTCAGGTCATCCACCACAAAGATCTTGACATATTGGACTATGATTTTTATCCCAGAAGCAAAGTACATTTGATCAATTTAGGTTTTGATTTGTTTAATCTAGACATTGCTATGGTCATCAAGGATTTTTTTAAGAAGTAACCCTCAGCCTCTTTTTAATGAACTTGGATATCATAGGCTCAAGGCTGATAAAGGGGGGACAGCATGGTTCCATGCCATGTTGGCAGCTACCTTGTGACATCCCCACTTTATTTTCTCTCAATGGTGCTCAGCGGCCTTGACTCAGCATACAGTTTGGTTTCAGTTTAACCTATGGTCACATGAATTGATGTTTGGGGTTGGGAGGCAATACTTAAAAGGCATTACCACTTGGTTTGAGGCAGCTTGGGTCACAGACTTGGTCCTTTAAAGGTTAGCCAGAACAGGTTTGGACATGCCAACTGGCTTAGTATTTAGTGGTTCCTGGTTATTTTGAGGATATGGTTATATGTGAATATACTGTGACATCTTTAAAGTTGTCCATTATGTTGAATAAAGCTTCATAAAGGCACTGCAGTGTGGTTATTCACTCAGTTCAGTGGACAAGTTGTACTTATAGTGACCTGCATGGCATGGTGATACTTTTTGTACTTCACTGCTTTTTTGTCCATTTATCCATTTTGCAGTAGCTTATTTTGCAATTTGTGAAGAATGGGCATTACCACATTATTTTAGCATTGCTTATATATTATATTGCACTTCTATTTAAAGAAGTATAATAACATGTAAAAGGTAGCTTTTTTGTATTTTTAACCCAGTCTGTGCATTCTTGTAGCTTTTATCACAATTGTGGCAGGACTATGATCTTTTGCCAGATTTGAGCCTCAGTTGGCATTTGTTACATTGTTACTGGTGAATTTCTTCACAGTGCTTTAGTCTATGGTAGGTTTGCAGAAGTAGCAGTATTGTGAATTCTGCTTCAGTACTTTTTACAGATGCTTAATCTGTGTTGGAATAGCTGTAGTGGGAGTATTGTGAATTCTGATCTGGGATTAGTACTTTTTTCTAGCTGTATATAGCTGTTTATGGTTGTATTACAGCACCGCTACTTAAGGTTGTATTACAACACCTTTTTGTTAACAGTGATACTGTTTTTTCTCTGTTACTTGATTCAGCCCCACATTACACCAAGGTAATTAGCTAAAGTTTCTGAAACTGCAACACAGGACTCCAGCTCCAGTATTGGCTTTAATTGTTTGCATCCATCTCTAACAGTTCTGCTATATTTAGCATGGAGCTGCATCTACCCAGGGACTTTTCTTCAAGACTCTGAGTTGTGTGAGATTAAAATGCTACTTAAATATTTTAAATTGCACTTATAGTGACCTGTGTGGTCATACTTTTAGTACGTATCCACTGTTTTCCATTTATCTGTTTGCATTTTTTTAGTTGGTTCTGGGACCTTAGTCTTGAAACTTCATTTGTAGTGTGTGAAGACTGTAGGTTTTCAGCAGTGGCAGTTTTGTTACTTCTGCTCCAGTATTTCTGTTCAGTACTTTTTATATCTTTATATACCTGCTTAAAGTTGTATTCCAGTAATCTGGTGTCTCGGTCTGTGGTGGATTGCAGTGGTGGCAGCATTGTGAGTTCTGCTCCAGGATTAATTCTTCAGTACTTTTTATACCAGTATACCTGCTTAAAATTGCATTATACTGCCTTTCTGTTTACCTTGCTACTGTTTTTTTCCTCTCTTCTTTGAATCTGCCCCCCCACTCACTGATGCATTAACTTGAAATTTCTGAAAGTCTAACCACATTACTTGAGCTCCATTATTGGCTTTAAATGACTGAATCCCCCTATAGCAAGTCTGCTATATTTAGCATAGAGCTACATTCACATAGAGTCTTTTATTCAAGACTCTGGGAGGTGTTAGATACAAGTTTGTCATTTTTTAGTTAAATTCTGCTTACATATTTTAAGCTTCACTTATTGTGACCTGTGTAGTGATATTTTTTGTACTTCTCTTCTTTTTGTAAATTAATTTATAGGAAACTGTGTAGTACTGCAAGATTTTAGCATTGTTTATATAGTATATACTGCATTTCAATTTCCATAAGGAGATCATCATGTAAACAATATCTTTTTTATTTGAACCAGTTTGAGTAATCTTGTAGTTTTTTTTCACAGTTGTTGCAGAACTGTGATCTGCTGCTATTTTCAAGTTTCATTTATTACAGTGTTGCTGATAAATTCCTTGTGGTAGGTTTATAATAGAGGCAGTATTGTGAATTCTGTTCCAGTGTTTGTGCATCAGTACTTTTTATAGCTGTATATACCTGCTTAAAGTTGCATTACAGTTCCTTTTTGTTTAGCGTGCTACTGTATTTCCCCTATTCAGACATTAAGCTAAAATTTTGTGACGCGCCTAGTATAGGACTACAGCCTTAGTTTGAAATTTTTCTCTAGTTGTGATTTGTTATAAGCTGTGTCTCTGGATTCCACCCATTATGGTAATCTGATTTCCAGAGACCATCCCTACTTCCATATTGTTTTCCATATATCCATTATACTAAGTGACTGTCCAGTATTCCAGTATTGCACTTGAGTAAACCTCCTTTACTACAAATTGTCTCCTGCTCATTTTCCCAGACCTCCCATCTGCTTGGAATCCCAGCTGCACACTGAGGGGGTCCTGAATTAATACTGCTCCATCCTAGGCCAATAAAAGATTTATTTTATTGTTTTGCCCTTCATGTAACTGTTTAGAGTGCTACTGTTTTTTATTGTTTGATTTGTTGATCTTACCTTTAAATCATTCTAATGGTCCCTAATACTTGAAATTGCCTTGTCAATGTAGTTTAAGTTATGTTGTAGTATTACACTCACAAGCAATCTTCCTTGGTGTTATTACATCAAGTGGTTAGCAATACCCAGCACACAAAAGAACAGAGATGAATTTTATCTATAAATCTACCTTTATAACTGAAACCTTAAACTTAGTGTGGCTAAAACAAAGCCATTGTGCAGACACAAGCTTAGAACAGCTAGTTTGCACATTAAGTAGCACTACTATCAAATCTTAGTACAATCTAACCTAGTGCACTGCAAAACCCCATTGTATAACTCAGTCCACTACCTACAGTAGGTTAGTCAAATACAGGTCTGGGCAACATGTATATGCAATTTCCAAATATCTGTGTAGCTAGTTTGGTAGATATGGGCATCATGTGACAATGTAGCAATTATACCATCTTCAAAGACAACCATTTAATCTTTAAAAAACAAACACAATATGCAAGAGATGCACACACACAATTTCAGTGGAGGCAAAAGTCTTGCATACAGATAAGGTTGTCAAGAACATGTACACTACATCCTCCACTCATTCATAGTGTCCAGCATGCACACTTTTATTTTAGTTTTATTTATTTAACAATTCTTAACCGAGAATGTCTAACTTGGAACAAAGCCAATTTTCAGCAGTGGTTTGGGGAGAAATGCTCCAGATGCATGTCTTTGTAACTTGGGAGGAAACCGGAGCAAACGGAGGAATCCCACATGAATGCAGGGAGGACATGCAGACTCTGCACAGAAGGCACCCCAGCTGAGAAATAAACTGGAGAACCTCTTGCTGTGAGGCGACAATGCTACCGCTGTACCACTGCACCATCCAACACACACACACGCACACACACGCACACACACACACACACACACACACACACACACACACACACACACACACACACACACACACACACACACACACACACACACACACACACACACACAGATCAACTTACTTATTCTGTGGCACTAAAATGCAATCTTCCTAAACCTCAAAGACATTCTAAGCCTATAAACAGTGACATCCACCCTCTGCAAGCAACAACAAACATCACACATTCTCCTACATCCAGTGGAGACCTAAGACCAAGCCCATAAGGCAAGCTAACACATTACTAGTACTCTTGTCATAGGGGACTCCATTATATGACACACAGATACCCCAATCACCATACTGAACAAGAGCAACATAACAGCCAGTTCCTTATCTAGAACCAGGGTTTGCCAAGTTATGCACACTACACCACAGGTACCAGTATGATTCTGTCATATTCCATGTGACATACTTCCCTGGACTGGACTCTTCAGAGAGACATTGTTGGTCTCTCTGAATATGTGACTCAGACAAGCATTTGTGTTGCATTGAGCAGTGTTTTACCTTCATTAAGGATGATGCCACAGTATTAATAAAAGATGATTGTCTTCTATAATTGGCATAGTTTCTGTTGTCTTTCCAATCTTGTTCCAAAGCATGGGAAGTCTCTGGGACAGGAATCTATCCCCCCAGCACATCCTATTTATTGTTGTGGTGAGGTTTAGATCCCTAGAGCATGTGAATCGAGGAGATAAGGTTTTCTTTAGGTGGAGCATGTCCATCAATTCTGGGTTGGACATGGCCTTGTATATCAGGCAGAGATCACCTCTGAGTAGGCGGTATAAAATCGAGTACATTTGGAGTTTCTTCAGTTGAGCTGCATAGGGCATCTGTTTGAGGCCAGTGATCGTCTTGGTGAGGTACTTCTCTGGTCTTTCTAGCTGTTGCAGGTGTCTTGTAAGGTACATCCCAAATGGGGCATTGTACTCTATAATGGGTCTGATGAGTGATGAGTAGAGGGGCACAATGACCTTTTTTGATCTGGATGCGAACCCTTTTGTGATTAGGTGGGCCATGTAGAAGGATTTTCTTACCACTTTGGCAATGTGATTATCATAGGTGAAATTACTATCTACTTGGGTCCTCAGATCCCTTATTACGTCTTCCATATTTAGGAGACTACCACCTATGTGGTAGTTTGTGGGTACTTTGTTTTTTCCAAAGGGTATATATATATATATATATATATATATATATATATATATATATATATATATCTGCACTCTTTGGCATTTAGCTTGAGGCCATGATTTTGACAGCAGGTATCCGTCTCAGTGAGACCCTTTTAGACAATGTCTGTGTCAGCCGGAGAGTCAGTTATAGCCCCTAGTTTGCAGTTGTCTGCAAACTTGGTCAGCCATAGTTCTCCTGTGCTTGCCTGTACCTCTGAGAAGTATATGCCAAACCGGAGGGGTCCTAGGACTGAGCCCTGGAGAACACCACTTGTAACCAGTTTAGGGTCGGACCTAGCTCCCGCAACTCTCACCATGTGGGTTCTGTCCATGAGCCAGTTGGCAACCCATCTTGTGATGTAGGGGTTTAAGTTCAGGCTGATGTGCATGTCTATAATACCAGAATGGGGTATGGTGTTGAAGGCCTTTGCGAGGTCTAGGTAGGCTGTGTGTACCACCTTTCCCTCGTCTATATCCTTGGTAACTGTCTCAAAGAAGTCCACCAGGTTTTGGAGGCATGATCTGCCCTTAACAAAGCCGAACTGGGTAGGGTCCAGTGTTTGGAGGTTCCCAATGTCTCTGTTAATGAGTTCCATGATGATGCGCTCCATAGCCTTGCAGACCAAGCTAGTCAGGCTTATAGGGCAATAGTTCCTGGGGTCTGTTGTGGCTCTACCTTTGTGGAGCGGAATAACTGTTGCTGTGCACCACCCTATGGGTACGTAGCCTGTGGAGATGCTGGGTTTGAACAGTGTGTTTAGGTGAGGGGTTAGTTTGTCTTTGAACTCATGTAGGATGCAGCCTGGGACATCATCTGGTCCCATTGATGCTGTATTTTTGGCTTTGGAGATGGCTGTTTTAACTCGAGTGACTGTGATTTCAGGGATTCTACATTCTTCTGGTATGGTTATGGGCACTTTTGGGGGTGAGACGGAGGTGAAGTTTGCATTGAACCTGTCTGCCAGGGTGTTGGTGATATCGGTTGGTTCAGTGTATTGTGTGCCATTCTGCACTAACTCCGAGCAGATCTGAGCATTGCCAATTACATTCTTGACATAGCTAAAGAATGCCTTATGATTATCTTTGGAGTCCTTGGCAATTTCTCTTTCGAAGCTCGCCTTGGATGATTTTATGAGGGATCGTCGTTTCTTGCTGATACTGATCAGGGATGTCTTCCCTTCTTGGGATTTTACTATTTTCCCTACTAGTTTCCTCCTTCTATTGTATAGCTTGTTTGTGGCAGGGGTCCACCAGACTGGTTTCCTTTTCTTGGAGGAGTGAGTCGTGGTTTTGCTTGGGATAGCATGATCAATGCATTCTTGTAGTTGCCCATAGAATGCATTAGTAAAGGATTTTGCAGCTTGGACAGCATTCTCCTTTAGCATGGGGATTTTGAAACTTTCCACCTCGGTCTTAAGTAACGTGAAGTTTGCTTTTGAAAAGTTTTTCACGGTGGTTTCCTTGTCTGGGGTGGGGGCAGAATGTTGATATCTAAAGTGATTTGTTTATGGTCAGATCTAACCAGCAAGGGGTTGACCTCCAGTGTGAAACACCGGTCGCCCATGTTGGTGATGATCAAGTCCAATATGTTGTCACATCTGGTGGGAGTGATGACCAGTTGAACCAGGGCATTTGAGTTTATAAATTCTAGGAAATGTTGGGCAAGGGAGTTAGTACTTGAGTAGTTCTCCCAGTTAATGTTTGGGTAATTGAAATCACCCAATATTAGGGTGTTTGGTAAGACCTTTATGTTTCCCAGTGTTTCCAGAAATACAGAATAGGGGTCCTGGGACATGGTGGGTGATCTGTAGCAAGCTACAATTTGAATTGCAGTTTTGCCCATTGTTAGTTGCATGTGGATGATCTCTGAAGCATCGTGCTATGCCACTAGCCTGGTGATGTGGGTATCCTTGATGAATATGGATACGCCCACACCTTTTGTATTTCGGTTCGGGTTCTGTGGCCAAAATGTATGGTATGAGTTGTAGCCTGGCAGTACTGGGGTGCTCTCTGGACCCTTAAACCAGGTTTCTTTTACTGCACATATATCGATTTTCTCCTTACTGAGGAGTGCCTCGAGTGCGTGCATTTTGAGGTTTAGACTTCTGGCATTGAGTAGCATTACCCTCAGTTTTTTGTTACTTGTGCCATTTACGGCGGTGGGTTTGTCTTTTGAGCCTTGCCTAAAAAAGGCACTATGGGGGTGACAAGACCATTGGCCAGTATTCGAAAGCCTAAGGGTGATAGGTGCAAGCAGTCTCTAGCAAAGCAGCGTGGCTTGTCGATCATGTCATCCCAGGTGGACAGACACTGGATCCCCTTTGAATGACACCAGATACTTAGCCAATTGTTGAAATTGAGATATTTTTTCTTTATACCGTGGTGTCATTCTTGGTGAGAGCAGGATGCTACTCAGGGTCATGGTCATACCGGCCTGGCCTACGTGATCAGAGAGCTCTTCCATGTCTCTTTTCATGTAGTCCAGGGAGGTATGGCTCACGTCATTCACACCAACATGGACAATGACAGAGTCATATTTGTACTTGTTCTGGAGCTTGTGTTATGTGGCAGATCCTGGCACCCAACAGGCAGCTAACAGTAACCTTCTCCTTATTCAGCCTAGTGAGTAGGACGTCAGTGTGCCTAACTATAGAGTCACCTATTACTAGTATGTTGGGTATGTTATTTTGCCTTAAGGGCTGTGATTGCATGGCACACTGGTTTTGTGAAGTATGTGTTTCATGGTTTGTGTTGGGGGGGTGGAGGTTGCTTGGATGTTTGCTTTGGAGGTCTCTGTTTCTTTTGCAGATTTTTATTTAGAGCCTCCGAGTATGTTTTCATGTATTTATGTGTGTTTTTTGCCGGTGCTGGTTTAATGGGTCTGTGTGAGACTGGTGGTGTGATGCAAGTATTTCCCTTCTCCTCTTGACTGTCTGATCCAGTCTTGGGTTGAGAGAGCTTAGCCTCCAGTTTGGCTGTATAATTGCATCTCTCGCATGTATTAGTGTTTGGTGGTAGGAGAAGAGGGTTGTCTGTGTACATAAGGCAATTGTAACATTGCCTCAAAATGCCCAGATTCACCAGTTAGACTGGACAGTACACCTGAAACTGCCCTTTGGACATGCCTGGATAAGTACAGTGAACTGTTTTACTGGATGGCTGGTAAGGTCAAATTGGGAGACTGTAACTACCCCTCGATAGGCTGGGAAACATCCACTGCCTCATATTCACAGGCACAACAATTCCTGGACTTTATTAACACAAATACTATTGACAAAATAGTGCACACACCTACCAGAAGTTTAAACATACTGAACATGGTACTCACTAATATGGGAAAGCTCTGCACCCCCCCATGTCACGTCCTCACTGGTGAGGTTGGACCACAAAGCTGTCTTCTTCAAAATAAAAATCAACTTAGTAACCCCAGCAAACCGTGTAACAGTTAGGAAGTATTCCAAAGCAAATTATACCCTATTAAGTGCTAATTAATCAAAATTTAATACCGCTTCCAACCCCAAGTTCACAACAACCTACGTGGAATTGTTCCCAGCCACCCTTTACAACAATGTAAGTGGCTGTATAGAGTCTGCTGTACCTACTAGAAGTAAGCCCTAAACAAACTCTAAAAACAAACCACACTGGTGGAATCCTAATGTTAATAGGGTATATAAGAAAGGGAAAAAATATTCATAGCTTAAATCAAGAAGAACAACTCCCATAATGATAGGAGCTCTCTAATTAAACTAAACAGGAAACTAAGATGACTAATTAAGTCCAACAAGAACAATTATAAGGTCAATATATCCTTAGTCTAAAGATAACCACAAAGCCTCCTACAGCTATGTCTGAAACCTCATCTGTGTGCTGAACTGGTGGTCAATGGTCTCACATTCATTGCACAGAGGAACATAGCAACTTTGCTGGCTGACAAACTCAGTTTAAACTCCACACCCCAATCCCCTTGCCACCCTCCATGAAATACCAACTAGTATATCCCCCACTATTAAAAGGGAGCAGATCCTAGTGGTGCTTACTAAGACCAAAAATATGGCCTCTGTGGGCCCTGACAGTATCCTGAGATGCCTCCTAAATAGCTGGAAACATGACCTATCAGGACCATTTGAGTCACTTTTCAACTATAGCCTCAAACCAGGCTTTGCACTATGAGAAAGGAGGGCTTCAACGGTTATCCCACTTTACAAGGGTGGACCATCAACTGATCTCAGATACTACAGACCTATTAATCTGACTAGTCTAATATGCAAGGCCATGGTATGAATTGTCATGTAAATGATCAACAAATGATCCCGGTCAACAAATGTTAAATAAATAAACAAAGGCATAGGCAAGCTTCAGACTCTGGACACAACCTATTTTGGCTTTGTTAGGAGAAGATCATGCTTACTAAACTTTGTGGACATACTTGAGAAGGTCACCATGGCAATGGATGAAGGAAAAACAGTGCATACCACCTACCTGGACCAGGCTAAGGCATTCAGTACAATACTCCACTCAGGTAGAGTTGATAAACTCGCCAAACTGGGCATAAACCCCCTGCATAACTCATTGGATTGCCAGCTGGCTCTCAGACAGGACCCAGGAAGTCAGGATTGGTGATACCACGTCTACTAAGAGACCAGTCATCAGTGAGATACCTCAGGGCTCTGTGCTTGGACTGCTCCTATTTGGCATCTACTTCTCGGAGAAAAAGGCTAATGCCCAAGTCCACAGATGACTGCAAACTAGGAGATATCATAGATTTCCCATATGACACAAACATCTTACAAAAAAGTCTAACACAGAAGAAATGACTAGTGCCAAAGTCATGGACTAAAACTCAATGTCAAGAAATGCATTGCAGTGCATTTTGAGAAAACTGCCACTCACAGTAATAACTCCATTGATGTGACACCCCTAAGAGGTGACCCAGTAATCAGGGATCTGGGAACATATGCAGTCAGTAATCTGGCCTTTGATCAACATGTGGCCAAGGTAGTAAGAAAATCATGCTATGTTGCCCAAATTATAAATAATGATATGGCATGCAGATCCAAGGAAGTCATAGTGGAACTTTATTTAGCCCTTATTAGACCCATCATTGAGTATAATGCCCCCTTCAGCATGTACCTGACCAAACATATGCAACAGTTGGAATGTCCACAAAGGTTCCTTACTAGAAGAATCAAGGGTATAAACACATTGTCCATTATGGATTGTCTTAAAGCCCTATAACTATACTCTACCTACTACAGTTTACTGACAGGTGATCTATGCCTGGCATATAAGGCATCATTGCATCCATCTCTGATGGACCTTTTGCGCATCCACAAAATGAAGAGCATCAGAACCACTAGATCCAAGGATTCAAATTTTGCTTGTGACATAAATAAGGCATGTCGGTGAGGCAGATATGTGTCTCAGGGAATCCCTGTGCTCTGGAACAGGCTAGCCATCCAAATGAAGCAGAGTCCATCCCAAACCCCATTTAAGTGTATCCTTGACCAAGGGATGAGATATCAGAAATTCACACTGGGTCTGGCCACCATGCCTGTGATAGAGATATAACCTGTAGAAATTTCCTAACATTTCCCCCTCCAAATAAATGCCCATGATACATAGGGACACATTTGGGTTGGATTGTGCTGCTCGGTTTATAAAGGCCCCAGTGCTCATTAGCCTCTTATATAACTATGAACTTATGAACCTATATGCATACATATCACTATGCAGACACACACACATGCACGGGTGCACACATTCTGTCTCTCTCTGTGCACGTGACTTCTTATTTAACATAGAAAATAGTAGAATAAAAATAGAATTAAAAGTAAAATATGCAGACATGCCTAGAAACCCTAATGAAACAATGCATTTTTTTAAAAAAGAAGAAAGATGAACATAAGTATAAGATATAACTTTGAAGTGGGTTGGATTTTTTTCTTAATTGCATTTTGTACTTTCTGCAAAATAGTGCAGCATACAGGGGATATAATTGTTAAAGTGAGATGATGTGTAGTTTCTTGTTGTCTGGAGGAAACTGGCAAAAGTGGCTACTTTTAACAATCACACCCATTGTTTGAAAATAGCCTATACTGCAACACATTCCCAAGCTATTTCTGTTTCCCTGTTATAATGTATTATGTAAATCCACTTTCTAGATATATTGATACCACAGTGAATCTGACATAAATGTGATCATGCTTTGTTTCCCTAAAATAACCTTCCTTCTTGAGCTTAAAAGGCTTTTTACTTTAATATGTAATAAAATGCCATGACATTTAGCCACACAGTCATCTTCATGCAGACAAAAGAGATTATTTTTCTGTGTGTATGTGTGTGTGTGTGTGTGTGTGTGTGTGTGTGTGTGTGTGTGTGTGTGTGTGTGTGTGTGTGTGTGTGTGTGTGTATGTGTGTGTTACTTTGTAACCTTTTTTGTTAGCTTAACTGTCTGATAAAGCCCTATTACAACAAGCAGAATTCTTGTGTCTCAGATGCCTCTGTGTGTGATGTTAAGAATCCAGCGGAGACCCCACACCAATCTCGGTTCTGTCTAAAAACAATGAGAGTGCTGTTCGTTCATATTATCTGCACTACTAACAGTAGAAACATCATTATGGAAATACAATATTTGTCTTCCTTTTAGGAGCTTGTAACAATAAACAGATGCAAATATTAGATTCAGGTCTAAATCATCAATACTATATTCTGCATTACCAACAGATCTCCCATGAAACCTGCAGCATTTAGGCAGTCACTGTGAAAATTAAAATAATCCCTATGTTACACAGAATATGGTGTCTGATGTTTAAAGTGAGTGTCCCAGTGAGTGCCTGGCTTACATATGTGGAAAAATACGTCAATCTAGACAGCAGCTTCTTTATTTGTCTAATTGGTACATGACATTTTATGATTTTTACTTTAATTAGATCCTACTTCTCACTTTAGATTCCTCAGAGACTGATAAAACAATAGAAAAAAGACCTTGTGTGCAATATATGTGTCAAAAAAATACACACAGAAGTATGATGTATAAGAAATAGTAGTTACTGAGGGACTATGCAATTGGCAAGGGATAGTTTAGGCAGTCAGTAGGGTCTGTTATATTATGTGAGACCTGATGTCAATCACATGGCAGGCATATGGTTCTATCCCCCCATCATTTGACTCTCAGTAGATACTTTATGAATTGTAAAATGTCAATATTTACACTAGGACCTATTGCCTTTTTGCCCTGTAGGCTGATTATTTTTGTGGCTTGTGCTAAGTTTAAAATTCAACAGTACAAGGGGCCTGCTTCTTCCTGCAAAGCACTCTTTTATGTTGTTAAAATAACTGGAAAATATTTGATGATCATTAAAAAGATTACTAGGAAAAATCTACAGTCTGAAAGAAGCTAAATACACAGTACATGTTAAACAGTGAGCTAAAAATGTTAATATTGTTGACTAGCTCTAGCAAATTCTTAAAATCTTAGTTGAGTCTCCTTATAGCTTTGGATGCTTTAGTCAGTTCATAACTTATTTGGTACCACACATCTGCAGAACTCCACATGTAAAATGCTGTTCAACAGAACATAGCACTGGTGTGATGTATCCTGGTTTTTGCCACTGAAGGCTTGAAACCATACTCTGATGCTGATCTCTGTACAATTCAGCTGCAAGTTGACAAAGTAGATGCCATGCTGTTCCCATTCTATAACTAAATATGGCAACGTTACTTCATATTGTAAACACATAAATAAATATCAGTACCAGAATAACAAAAGAACACAGAATATATGTCTGGATGAAATATGACGTCTAAAATGTTTAATGTTCAAATATGGTTTACTATTAAAATCTGAGTAGAACTGTAGATGAATATGACAAAATGACACATGGAAGAACACATTATGTCTATCAAATTCAAGTACTGCCTAAATCTAAACAACACCCTCTCTCTTCCCTCTGTGTATCCCATATTATCCAAGAATACTTAATGTCATTCCTTCTTTTTCTGACTATATCTGGAAAGGCTCCCAATACCCTCTCAGTGAAGTAGTGTTGGCTGACTCTAGTGTTAAGTATTCTGAAGGAGCTACAGGTGCTCCACCCCCTTCCTTATTTCTGAGTTGCATATCACCAACCAGTCCCCCACTGAATGAGACATAAATATCATATCTTCCCTTTCTTATCTTAGCTCCTGTAAGTAGATTCCAAATAGTTTGAGCTGTTCCTTATATTACACACCTCAAACACTTTGCTACATGAGTAACCCAGGATTTCCACATGGTAAAAGAAACTTCATAACTTCATAACCAGAGCATTGACTGTTATACAACTCAAATGATAAAGTTATTTACATAATGATACAGTGGGTAATTGTTTCATCACCATCATCGACCCGTTTTCTGCAAGGGGTCAGAATGTTGCATCAACTGTCACTGTCTCCCTTGATTCAATGCCTTTCACATGCCTTCTATGACAGTCATGCCTGACTGTTGCAGATTTTCTCTAACACAGTCCCTTCTTCCTGTCTGCCCCAAATTTTCTTGCAAAGATTGTCATCTGCTTTCATGCAAATGTATCCAAACTACCGTAATCTGTTCTCTTTGACCTTCTCTGCAATTGGAGCTACTTTGGCTTGTGCTCTGATTTCCTCATCTGCCCCCCGGTGTGCATCTTACAGCCCATCTCAAGCATTTAATCTCCATCACTTCTACCTTTCACAGCTGCTCTGCCTTTACTGCCTGAATTTCTGTACATACAGTAGTATTGATTATACCATTGTTTTGTACACTTTACATTTCAGGTTCTTTGACATTCTTTTGTCAAAGACGACCACTGACACTCAGTGCCAGTTGGCTGCAGCCCCTCTGATTCTAGCACTGATGCCTCATTCAAACCTATCTTCTTAGCCAGCCCTCCCAGATATCTGAAGCTGTTAACCGGTTCCACTATTTTCCCTTCTGTCTCAATTTTCAGCTTCTTCTGATTTTGTCCATTTGCTGCCTTTACAACTGTCTTATCTGTACTTTCTTTCATCCCACACGCCTTCAGCTTTGCATTCCAGTCCTCTTTCCTTTGCTGAAGTTCTTGCTTGGAGTCTGTCTGTTATGGCAAATTATCTGCATACAGCAGCTTTGTTGAGCTCCCTTTGACATGTTTGCAAATATAGTCCATTACCCATATGAGTAGCAGTGGTCTGAGAGCTGAACCCTGATGCACACCCACTCCTACTGGGAACCCTACTTGGTGTCCAAACACCATTCGTGATTTTGTCATTGGGTCTTTGTACATAGCTTGCACTAATTCTACCAATGTTTCTGGGGCATTGAACCATGGAAGGACTAACCAAATCAGCTATCTTGGTACCTTGTCATCCACTTTCTCCAAGTCTAGGAATGCCCAGTTGAACTCCTTATTAATCTCTAGTTTCTCCTCAACTATCTGTCTCACTACAAACATTAGGTTGGTTGTGCTGCATCCTGATCTGAAGTCAAATTGCTTATCTCTCATTTTTCTTTCTACTGTTCGGCATATACATTTATCAATCACTTGCGCTAGCACTTTCAAGCAGTGTGACATGAGTTTGAAACTTGTATACAGCCTATAGTTGTGAATGTCCCCTTTCTTCTTGTACACTGGTATTAGAATGCTTAGTATACACTCATATGGGATATGCCTTTCTCTATGAGTACACTTTGGAGCCATTTCTCCCCACAATCACCCAGCATATTGATCATATCTGTAGTGAGCTCATCTGAACCTGCTGCTTTCCCTGACTTCATTTCCTTAGTGTTATTCTTACTTCTCGGAGGGTTGGGTTCTCCTCTTCTTTCATCATTGGCTGTGTATATGGCAGTACCATTTCTGTAGGGTTTTCTTTATTCAGGTGCTGCTGGAAGTACTCCATTCATCTCCCTTCGATGTCCTGTGGGCTGGTGAACAGGTTGTGGCTGGCATTCCTTATGAAAGGTGCCTAATGATTATCTTCTTTATCTTTCTGTCTTTACCTTGCAACCTGATTGAGTTTCTTTGTACCATCTGCTGAGTCACTTTCCAGAAGCTGGTGGAGTGCCTTTGATGCCTTGTTCTTTGCTATTACAACTGAACTGTTAGCCTGGCTCAACTACATATCTGTTGTATAGTTTGTCACAAACACTTTTATGCATGCTAATACATAATTATTTGCTCAGAGAGTGTTGTTGGAGAAATACAGAGAAGGTCAGAAGGAGTTGCATTATGTCTTTGTGGACTTAGAGAAAGCATATGACAGGGTGCCTAGAGAGGAGTTGTGGTATTGTATGAGGAAGTCGGGAGTGGCAGAGAAGTATGTAAGAGTGGTACAGGATATGTACGAGGGTAGTGTGACATTGGTGAGGACTGCAGTGGGAGTGACAGATACATTTAAGGTGGAGGTGGGATTACATCAAGGATCAGCTCTGAGCCCTTTCTTATTTGCAGTGGTGATGGACAGGTTGACAGATGAGATTAGACAGGAGGTCCCATGGACTATGATGTTTGCAGATGACATTGTGATATGTACTGAGAGTAGGGACCAGGTTGAGGAGACCCTGGAGAGGTGGAGATATGCTTTAGAGAGGAGAGGAATGAAGGTCAGCAGGGCTAAAACAGAATATATGTGTGTAAATGAGAGGAAGGGTAGAGGAATGGTGAGGATGCAGGGAGTAGAGTTGGTAAAGGTGGATGAGTTTAAGTACTTGGGATCAACAGTTCAGAGTAACGGTGAGTGTGGAAGAGAGGTGAAGAAGAGAGTACAGGCAGGGTGGAATGGGTGGAGAAGAGTGTCAGGAGTGATTTGTGATAGACGGGTACCAATAAGAGTGAAAGGAAAGGTCTACAAGAGGGTAGTGAGACCAGCTATGTTATATGGGTTGGAGACGGTAGCACTGACGAAAAGGCAGGAGTCAGAGCTGGATGTGGCAGAGTTAAAGATGTTAAGATTTGCACTGGATGTGACTAGGATGGACAGGATTAGGAATCAGTATATTAGAGGATCAGCTCAGGTTGGACAGTTTGGAGACAAAGCAAGAGAGGTGAGATCGCGTTGGTTTGGACATGTGCTGAGGAGGGATGCTGGGTATATTGGGAAAAGGATGCTAAGGGTGGAGCTGCCAGGTAAGACGAAAAGAGGAAGGCCTAAGATAAGGTTTATGGATGTGGTGAGAGAGGACATGCAGGTGGTTGGTGTGAAAGAGCATGATGCAGAGGACAGGAAGAAATGGAAACAGATTATCTGCTGTGGCGACCCCTAATGGGAACAGCCGAAAGAAAATGATGATGATGATGATGATGATGATGATGATGATGAATACATAATTCCTGTCCCTGATTATTGTTTCTTCATTATGGACTTCCTTTAGAGTTTGCCATGAGCTATCACTGTCTTTGGAATCTATGTTTAGTAAATAGACAATTTCTCATCTCACCCCGTCTTCTTATTTCCCTGATATCAGCAAACAAAGCCTTCTCATGCTTCCCTCTCAAATGTTCAGTTCCTGTCATCTCTATTTTAGTATATAAACCATCATCTCTCCTCCACCTGGCTATGACACCACACCATCCAAACATATCACCTCCCTGAATTACTACCAGACTCCTTAAGTGACCACTCACCAATTAGAGTACATAGATTCTACCCTCTCTACTCCCGACCACATAAATCAAAGACTGGCTCTAACTATCCAGTTCCCACCCTGATGCCTTCAATAGCATTCTCTTCTCTATTAACTGGTCCTTTCTAATGAATTTACCTCTTGATGAAGCAGTGCAAAAAAGGAACTCCATTTTTCTAAACATACTGAACTCTGTTGCCCCACTCTGGACAATTAGAGTTAAATCCCTCTGTCCCCCCAGTTATCTCAGACTACACTCTGTCTTCTGCATAAAAGAGAATGCCTGGAAAACCTGGGCTGAAACAAAATTCCCCCATTCACCAGCACACCTGCAAAGAATTTCACAACCTCACCAAAAACATGTCAATAAACACAAAAAAGTTACAATATCCTCCAGACTTTATATACCAGTAACCCAAAAAAATTCTGGAACACCATTAATCAAATACTGCACCCAGGCATCCCCTCAACTCCTAACCCCTGTCTAAACAATACTCCCTAAGAAACTGCATCCATACTCCTACTTCATAGATGCTATCAGTGAACTAATGCAAACCCCCCAATTCTCTTAATTCCCCTGACCACCCACCCCCTCTAAACAAACCCCTTCTCCCTAAAACCAGTACCCACAAGTTATTTAAAATATCTACTTCTTAAGCTTAAGCCATGCTCCTCTTCAGCTAATAACCTACCGCCACTCTTTCAAAGGACAGCTGCTAACTCAATAGTCCCCCTCTAGAAGTGAGTCCACAGTACCCTCAATCTGGAAATAGTTTTATACTCTACCCATTCACAAAAGAGGTAACTCCACTGAACTGTCAAACTACAGGCCAATAGCAATTATGTCCTCTCTCTCTAAAATACTTGAGAGATGCATCCATAAATGAATCCTGGACTATCTAATCAAAGAAAATCTACTAACCCCCACCCAACATGGCTTCTATCCTAACCATAGTACCACAACAGCCCTCATTTCCTTCACCAACACAATCTCACTAGCTAGAGAGAGCAACAAACTTGGCTTCTACCTCTTCCTAGACTCTACGAGGCCTTCAACACTCTTTTTCATCCCTTGCTCCTTGCTAAACTCTCTGACCTCAGTCTTTTAAGTTTAACAATCTCCCAGTTTGCCAGCTACCTCTTGAACAGACAGCAATCTGTTAAATGGCTTTCCTCACTATGCCCTGCACTCCCCATCAAGATGGGAGCCCCTCAAGGATCGATATTTGGTCCCTTACTGTTCAACATCTTTACAAATCTCCTATACACATCCTGTCTGCAATCATATCTAATACAATATGCTGATGACTCCACAGTCATAACCATCTCTGATAACCTCCCTGATCTGCACAACTTCACCCAAAAAAATCCTTCAAATTATTAAAAACTGGCTCTCAAATGACAAGCTAATACTAAATCCTAAAAAGACTAAAATACTGGTATTCCTTCATAAATCCCTAACCCACATAAAACCCTCTTTCTCTGTTTCATCCCTTAACAATACTACCATCATGGTTGAAACTCACACTAAGCTTCTGGCTTCCATCATAGATGAACAACTCAAATTTGACCTTCATGTGCTGCATTACATCAAGAAAACCCACCAAAAACTAGGCCTGCTGTACAGAAATAAAAAATTCCTAATAACTCTTGACTCTCTCCTACTCATACCTACCTTCTCCATAGTCTCTTCTACAGCTCACAAATCGTAATCAACCTGCAGTCATCTGTCCTAACTAAACTTGAAACCACCTACAACAGAGTTGTCAGATTTACCACCAACAAGACATTTAACTCTCACCACTGTCATTCTCTCATGTCCTTAAACTGGTTATAATTTTCCCACCACCTGCTTCTCTCTCAACTACTGATCATCCATTAAATCCTCTACAAGCCCTCCTTCTGCCCTGATATCTTCTCACTTGTCTGTCTCTATAGTCCTCCCAGAACCCTCAGAATTTCTGACCAAATCTATTAGAAATGTACAAGCCAAAAAGATCGATTGAACAAAATCTCTATAGTTACACATCTTCCCTCTCCTGGAACAAACTTCCCCTGTCTATTATTAAAATAAACCATCCTCAAGAATTCAAGAATGCTCTCAAAGATTTTCTAATAAATACCTGGACATGCCACTGTAAATACCCTCCCTGATCTACTTATCCTATCTTCACTCTCATTACCTGTCATCCCTGACTCTGCTAATACCGTCTTCTCAACCGCACCACTTTTTAAACCCAGAGTTCCTCCTTCCTCTGCTCTCTGATCCTTCTTCTCCTCACCACTTTTTAAACCCAGAGTTCCTCCTTCCTCTGCTCTCTGATCCTTCTTCTCCTCACCACTTTTTAAACCCAGAGTTCCTCCTTCCTCTGCTCTCTGATCCTTCTTCTCCTCACCACTTTTTAAACCCAGAGTTCCTCCTTCCTCTGCTCTCTGATCCTTCTTCTCCTCACCACTTTTTAAACCCAGAGTTCCTCCTTCCTCTGCTCTCTGATCCTTCTTCTCCTCACCACTTTTTAAACCCAGAGTTCCTCCTTCCTCTGCTCTCTGATCCTTCTTCTCCTCACCACTTTTTAAACCCAGAGTTCCTCCTTCCTCTGCTCTCTGATCCTTCTTCTCCTCACCACTTTTTAAACCCAGAGTTCCTCCTTCCTCTGCTCTCTGATCCTTCTTCTCCTCACCACTTTTTAAACCCAGAGTTCCTCCTTCCTCTGCTCTCTGATCCTTCTTCTCCTCACCACTTTTTAAACCCAGAGTTCCTCCTTCCTCTGCTCTCTGATCCTTCTTCTCTAGACTTCATTACTCCTTACTTCTTTCAAATATGATTTCAGGCTTACTACACGCTCTCCGCCACTACTGTATCTAAATCTTCTGACGGTTTTTATTTGTTATGCTCAGTACAATGCCAGTACAAACAAACTTGCCCAAAACTTACTATCTACTCTCCTGCTGTACATATGACTGTATTTTCTAAATAGTTTTGACAAACTACATGTATTATGCTCTGTGTACCAATTCTACAAACTGATAATCTGTCTAATGTTGAGATGTAACACAGTGTTTATTTTCATTAATGGTCTAAGTATTTTCTATATTTGTTAATGTGGTAACTACTGTGTATGATTGTGGAGCTTTTCTCCCCTGGGCTTCCACTGAGAAAGGCCACAAGCTCAGTTGAACAATCCCAGACAACAAATGTCAAATAAATAAATATGTTGCATCTGCTATATGTAACTGACCTTACTTATCATATAGTTCAATCCCTTATACTCCCATGCTGAATGAACTGTTTGCAACCTTTTTCACTTCTCCTTTTGCAATTCCTTTTATTTGTAATGCACACAAGAGAGCACAACAGATCACTCATGTATTGAAGGTGCAACCCCATGCAAATCAGTCATTCATAAATCTTTATAATGTTAAGGTTACTTAAAGACTGCTTGAGAATATCAGGGCCTGCACACAGTGCAAATGTTCTGTCCTTCAGAAACAGTATGAATACTACAGAGCTGATAGGATAGCTTTCATATTACATGTACAATGGTGTGACAGCCCTGTAACCACACCGGCCGCCCTATCCAGATTATGTAAATATTTTAGGTATTTATTATTGCTTGTGCTTATGTTTAGGATAAAGAGTCTGGATACAAACAGTGCATTAGAGCATGCCACAGTTTTTGGTATATATCCAAAAACAAACTAAACAGAGTCCAAACTGTCCGTAATCTTTTACTATAAAACGTAAGCGCTTTCAGGTTAAAAAACCCTTCATCAGATAAACTTCACATAATCATGACAGTCTTTAAATATTAAAACATTTCTAAAAGCAACCAATTACTTTCTGTACTTGACCTGCCTTTTCTTTAAGGCTGGTTTTAAAGGAACAGAACTATTTAACACAGGTGGGTTGTCAGCAGCCAACTGTTTGACCAATCTTAACTCTGTATGCTCTGTATCATTGACAATGCCCCCCCCCCCCCCCATTTTTTCATCTGTGCAACATGCAGAACCATAAAAACAAAAGTATGATCTGGAAAGCTAGAAACATGCTGGTACAATGCATTATGTTTATCATTCTGTCTAATAGATGACAAATGGTACATTATTCTTGTTTTTAACTTACAATTAGTTTTTCTAACATAAAAACTCAGACATGACTTGCAGCATACCAAGTAAACCACATTCTCTGTATGGCAATCTGCATAAAACTCAAATGTGTATTTTGTGTTTCTAACATTATGTATAAAATAATTTAAACCATTCACATTTGAACATGCTTTGCAATACCTACAGGGAAAAGTCGCTGTTCTCATGTGTGCAGAGGAAACACTGTTAGCCTTCTTCTTATTTTATAAGCCAGGTTCTATGCATAACATGTCTTTTATATTACTATCTCACTTGAAGGTAAATCTAGGTTTGTCATCTAAAATATCCTTCAAGTAATTGTCACTTGTTAGTATCTTCCAATTTTGCTTAATAATATCACATATCCCATGCACATTGTTACTATAATGTAGCATTACCTTGTTTTTTTATCATACTTATTAGATGGCTTCATCTTGTCTCCCTGCTGATCTTTATTATCAGAAAACCATGGTCTAGCCCTGGCTTCCCTGTTAAATATTATACTGTTCTTAGTTTTTTCTAAATTTTCCTTTGAATACCCCTTTTCCTTAAGATGTTCATTTAACACATCAATTTCTTTGTGAAACGCATTATTGTCAGTGCACAGCCGAGAAACTCTATATCCTTGCCCTTGCATGATATTATGAAAAGTATGCCTAAGATGCATACTATGTGCATTAAAATAATGATTTCTCCAGGATTGTTTCCGATGCAAGGTGGTGTTTATCTTACCAGTGACATTTTTATTTAATGTGACATCTAAAAAGGCAATGGTCTCATTGCTGTGCTCTACTGAGAACCTAAGAAAATCTGTAGTTTTCTCCAGGTACTCAACAAAGTTTAACAGTTCATCACTGCCCTGTGCCCACAACAAAAAATATCATCAGCAAATCTGGTGTAAAAAATTGTTGAAGTCTTCCACAGATGTTCACATTTAAAATATTTTTATCTTCCCAGAAGGCTAACACTAAATTAGCATATGCGTTGGCACAGAGTGTGCCCATGGCAACACCCTGTACCTGCCTATAATGTGTTCCATTACAAAGAAAGATGTTATTTTCTAACACCAATGCTAGCGCTTCCAGGATTAAAGTGTTGGTATTCTCATTATATATATTAACTGTATGCCGTACCTCTTTCACTGCATTTATCCCAAATTCATTTGTAATGACCGTGAACAGACTGTTGACGTCCATGGTTACCATCAACACATTCTTCAAATCTAAAGTTTGGCAAGCATCATACAATTTTGATAAGAACTGTGCAGTGTCTTTCAAAATCCTAGGAAAATAAGCCAGCAGATTTTTCAATTTTGCTTCTACCCACATAGATAAATGTTCAGTAACCCACCCCTCCCTGAAACTATTGGTCGCATTGGTGGGGGTAGGGTATTTTTATACATTTTTGGTAGTGCTTTAAAAATAGGAATTACTGGATATTCAATGCTTAAAAATACATACAAGTCATCATCTAACATTCCATTTATTCTTAAAGCCCTTAGCTTCTTACCAACATTACTTATATATTGCTTAACCATCAGAGGTGAGCTATTTCTGTAAGCACTGATATCACTGATTAGGGCATCCAAAGATTGTATGTATGCTGTAGTATCCATAACTGCAACGGCCCCACCCTTATCAGCTGGCTTGATAACTAGTCTATCATCATTCATTAAATCTAGCAGTGCTTGGCTTTCCAAATAAGTTAAATTATTAAACCTGCATGTTGCATTGTCAAGATAATCCCCAGGATTCATGAAGCTTGTGCCAGGTGCAGGTGTAGCATCGGCATTCTAACACCAAATATGGCCGCAGAGCGATCCAGGTACGAGCTGCTCCCACGTGCACTACCTGCGTATGCTACGCCCACACAACTCCCGGGCCATGTATGCTAATTACCCCATGTGCAGAAGTGTAGAATGCAAATGAAGGTATGTAGCGATCCAGGAAGTGGTGCAGGCATAGTGTAAGCATGCAGAAATGTAAACTGTAAAAAACGGTGTACATTTTTGCAAACATAAAATCTGAGCCATGACAGCTGACCAAACACATGTATTATATTGTTAATATATACCAATGGCTAAATATATAACCATTGGCATAAAAAATGTGCAAAATATAAAATTAACATTTAATATATATAAAAACGAAAAACGGCCAAGCGGTTGAAAGACTGCAACACCGATTTTATTCAAGTAGATAAAACCATATAAGTAAGTTAAAATAGAACTTTAAGTGCTTTTCGTCTGCTCACACGCATCTTTCAAATTGGAAGAACTAGAATTAATGTGGCAGTTAAAATTAAATGCTTTTAGTTTTCCAGGTTTAAATGAATCATGCTCAGTTATGAGCATTTTAAAGCTTAAAAGCTTACAAAGATAATTGTCAATTTTTAAACACACTGTGTGTAAGAAAGGATTTAAGTTGTGTTAACTTTAGTAAAATGAACAGTATTCAACTTTTACTGTCACTAAATTGCACTTGTAGTTATGTGTATACATTTTTTGAACATATTTTTATGCATGAATAGTTATTTTATAACAAACAAAGATCAGGGTTCAAGTTAAGGTGGTCTGCTTTTAACTATTTGATTATAGTTAAATTTCCCACACTTTTTCACAGCTGTTGACTATTTAAGCATGTTTAATTGATTGTTTTTGTAACTTCTGAAGAAGTCTGCATGTGAGCAGACGAAAAGCGCTTAAAGTTCTATTTTAACTTACTTATATGGTTTTATCTACTTGAATAAAATCGATGTTGCAGTCTTTCAACCGCTTGGCCGTTTTTCGTTTTTAAAAGTTTGTTTTGCCTCAGTTTTACTATTTAATATATATAGCCGCACTATTGCAACATCGAAGCGCAGGGCAGCGGTGCACAAAGGGGATTGCAAGGAAAATATAAAAATATAGAATAAAACTGCAATGAAACACATATCACAATTTCCCCATAATAGTCAAAGGCAGACATGCTACACCATACTATGACGCAAGGGTTGATAAGGGGCTGTGACAGTGTTATGCGCAGTAGCTAGGAATTAGGCAATGTCATGCAAATGAGAGGAGTAATAGTGAATTACAGATTCCCCACTGGTGTAAGGATGCACCTCACAGCATAGCGTTATAACACCGAGGTGGGCCCTTGAGATAAAGATGACATCAAGAGAGGGGTGTGTCACCATTGCTGTAAGCACATTGGAGCATTGCTAAGCCGGTTTGCCCCTAGCTAGGTAATACTGCAGTATAGGGGTGTGTTGAACTGGCCATAGCTATGCTTAGATGAGAGTACACAAGGTAACCGAGTAAGCATGTGAACGGAGATGAAAATGCGCGTAAACCCGGTAAACAGGTTTGCGTGGCGCTCACTACAACTGAAAGAGGAAGGATATAGGAAAGAAATAAGGAAATGTTGCAGCAGTGAAATTGGATTACAAATGACTAATTAACACCTAGGACCCTACAGTGGGCCATTGACAACAGCTAACAAGGCTGCAAGCAGTTACTGGCAGAACAGGAAAGGGGAGGGGCTGTACTGCAAAGAAAACAGTAAAGTGTCAAAGAAGAACAAAGCTGATTTGCAGTATATCAGCTACAAGACACATTTTGCCATGACTGGGTAGGGAAAGTACAAAACAAGAAAGACGGCAGTTGGATGCATGCCTGATAATGGGAGGGGATCCAGGATTAAAAGTGAATTAAAGGGCAACAGATTAATCAAGGCAGGCAAGCATATCTTCACAGTAAAGGCCCCACACTTGCAGTACCCATTGCAAAACCCATAATTAAGACACGCTGCAGCTGGAATAGCTCATACACACCAACTGACATCAGCAGCACCCATAGCACAATAGTATAAAGTGTGAAAGCACCTCACACACATTTGTGTATTCCCATACACTCTGCACCAGTGGTGTATACAGATGGGGAACTTTTATTATGTACATGTTAGGTGCTGCCATAGCTTTGATCCACCAGCATGTGTTGGAGACTGAAGGTGGTGTGGAGGATGATGCACACGACCACCTCAGGCACCAGAAGAGGAGGAGAGTGTTCAGACCCATGGTAACCTACCAAGAGCTACATGATCTGGAAATAGTAGAGCATTACAGGGTGGACAGGGACATCCTACAGCAACTTGTGGAGCTGTGCCGGCCACGTCTCAGATCCAGAACAACCAGAGGGGAACCCATCCCAGTGGATATGAAGGTATGTGTAAGCCTGAGAATACTAGCTACAGGCACCTTTCATAGACCAACTGGGGATATCATGGGGATCTCACAGGCATCAGCATCCAGGGTACTACACCAGTTCCTGGATGCCATGTTACCACATGCCAATGAGCACATATACTTCCTCCAAATGCAGGAGGAGTTGGACAGCAATATGCGTATCTTCCACCATGTGGCAGAATAACCGGAGGTACTGGGTGCAATAGACTGCACGCACATACACATCATGTTACCACCTGGTGAGCAGGGTAGACGCTACATAAACCACAAGGGATACCCCTCCATCAACTGCCAGGTTGTGTACAATGCCAAGGGCATTATCATGGATGTGTGTGCTGGCAGCCCTGGAAGCTATCATGACTCTCACATCTGGCATGCCTTACAGCTGTATCAGTTATTTGCCAGGGGGGACATCCCAAATGGCCACCTGATGGGGGATGCTGGCTAGGCACTGGAACCGTGGATGATGACCCCCATCATAAATGCACACACACCCATGCAGGAATGCCATAATGAGGCACACGCACAAACTAGAATCATCATAGAGCTTGTGTCTGGGATGCTGAAATCATGGCTCCGTTGCTTGGACATAGCTGGTGGAGCCTTGCAGTACTCTCCAGGCACGTGTGCCCACATCTTCATAGTATGTGCCATGCTACACAATATGGTCCTGCGGAAACAGCTGCAGCAGGCACAGAATGGTGAAGGCCCTCACAGCCCACCACCATTGCCAAGGGCCCCACAGGCATAGAGGTACTCAGACCACAAACACCCTGAGCCAGCCCCAGTAGGCAGACAGAGGTGTACCCAGTATGCCTATGCCTTGGCAAAGAGGGAATGTATAGCACACACACTGACAGTGTAGGCACCTAGGGCTGACACCTTTCTCCACCTGCACACACAGTAAAAATGGATGGCACACACACAAGACTACCTGTAAATTGTCATGTATAGGCAGTCTACTGTGTGCATACAACATAAGCAGCCCTTAACTATTGCACACACAACTTCCATTGGTACAAGGTAAGTCAACACCTGAACAGTAAATTAAGCTATCAGCATGTGCTGATACTGCATGTATAGATTCATAGGTAGGTACTTGGCCAACGGCAGCCCATTCATAAGCCCAGCCAAAATGTGTCAGCTTTTGCCACCCCATTGATTCATTAACTGTCCCTCTGTGGAGCAGAGCCAATGGCGAGATCCCTGGGGTGCATCTACTGTTCTCCATCCACTCTTCAAGGTTTCTCTTGCAGATTGTTAGTGACGGGCTCTGTATATTGTAGTTAGGGATGTTGTTCCAAAGTATGGGGAGTGTCTGTGAAAGGAATCTGTCCCTCCAGCATCTTCCAGTTAACCTGAGTTCGACATGGCTGTGTTGGCCAGTGGAGATCATCTGTGGGAAAACGAGATGCCACTGAGTAAAACAAGAGTTTATTCAGTCTGGCTGCATAGGCCATATGTTGGAGGCCAGTGTTCCCCTTGGCGAGGTACATTTGTGGACCTCCCAGCTGTTGGAAGTGTCTTCTGAGGTACATCCCAAATGGGTTATTATACCCTATGATGGGACTGATGAGTGATGAGTAAAGGGGCACTATAACCCCAGTATGTCTAGATAGGAATCCTTTAGTAATCAGATGGCCTACATAGAAGGATGCCCTAACTACTGAGGAGATATGATTGCCAAAGGGGAGATCACTATCTACCTTAGTCCCCAGATACCCCATTACCTCGTCCGTATTAAAGTGGCTGCCACTTATGTGTTAATATGTAGGTGCTTAATATTCCACAATGGAATGACCATGCAGTTAGTGGCACATGGCTGGAGACCGTGACGTTGACACCCTGTGATGGTCTCTGTGAGGCCCCTTGAGGGATGTCTGTGTCAGCTGGACTATCAATCATGGCTCCCAGCTTGCAGTCATTGCCAAACATGGTCTGCCGTAGTCCACCTGTGTTTGCCTGTACCTCTGAGAAGTATATGCCAAACAGTAGCGCTCCCAGGACTGAGTCCTGTGGGACACCAGTCATGACTGGTCAAGAGTTGGACCTGGAGACCGCTAGTCATACCATGTGGGTTCTGTGTGTAAGCCTGTTGGCAACCCAACCTGTGATGTATGGGTGTATGTACAGGCTGTTGTGTTTATCAATAATACCTGAGTGGGGCATGGTGTCAAAAGCCTTGGCGAGGTCCAGGTAGTATTTGTGAACCACCTCCCCGTCATCTAATATATTGGTTACTGTATGTAAGATGTCAAACAGGTTCAGTAGGCATGAACTGCACTCAACCAGGCTGACCTGGGTTGGGTCACATGTTCGGAGGTTACCAGTGTCTTTGTTAATGAGTGCCATGAAGATGCGATCCATACCATAGCAGACCAGCGGTGAGGCCGAGGTTGGAAAGCTTAATTAGGTGGGGGGGGTCAGGTTGTCTTGTACAGTTTGCAAGATGCAGCCTGCAACACCATCTGCCTCCACTGATGCTGTGTTCTGCTGTTAGAGAGGGCCATTTCCACCTGTCTGTCTCTGATGTGTGGGATACTGTACCTTTTGGGTAGTGTTGTTGGCTCTTTAGGGGGTGAAGTATGCACTGAATGTATCTGCAAGGATGTTGGCGATATCAGTAGGGTCAGCATATTTTGTGCTATATGTCACCGGCACAGTGCAAATATGTGTGTCACCACATAGATTCTTGACATAGCCAAAGAAGGCTTTGTGGTTATCTTTCGAATCCTTGCATATTCTCCTGCTAATGCTAGCCTTGGATGATGCCATGAGGGACCTACGTATCATACTAATAGTGGGCATGGATGTCTGCCCTTTGTGGGATTTGCTGTTTGTCTGGAACACTGTCCTACTTATGTAGTATAGCCTGTTTATTGCAGAGATCCGCCAGACTGGTGTCCTTGTCTAGGAGGAGTGAGTCTTAGTTTACCAGTGATTGCATGATCCATACATCCATGTAGGTGCTTATAGACTGCATTTGTAAATCTGTCTGTATCTTGAGCCATGTTTCCCTTTAGCGTGGGGGCTGTGAAACCTCCCACCCCTGTCACTATTGTAAATTTACCTGTAGGAAAGGTATACAATGTGGTATCCATGGGTGGGGAGATGCTTGGGTGTGGAAAGAGTGAATAGTTTATGGTCAGATCAAACCAGTGACCTTTTAAACTCCACTGTGGTGCACCTGTTGCCCATGTTGGTGACTGACCCCTTCTAGTATGTTTCCACCCCTCATTAGGGAGGTTACCACCTGATACAGGGCATATGAGGTGATAAATTCCAGGATGCGCTGGGCCTGGAAGTGAGTACTGGAGTAAGTTTCCCAGTTAATGGTATGGTAGTTGACATCGACCAATGCCAGGGTGTGCATTAGGACTGTCATATTCTCCACTGTCTTCAGGTAGGTGGAATGGTGGTCCTGGGTCATGGAGGGTGATCTGTAGCAGGCCACAGTTTACATTACAGTTGTGGCTGATGTTAGCTGCACATGGATGATTTCAGAGGTATCATGCTGCCCCACTAACCTGGAGGTGTAGGTATCCCTGATGAATATGGATACACTCCCTCCGTGTCTGTGTCAGTCCATGTTCTGTGGCTGAAATGTGTGGTATGGGTTGTAGTCTGGTAGCGCTGGTGTGCTCTCAGGAGCCTTAAGACAGATCTCAGTTACTGCACAGATGTTATTGTTGTCCATCCTGAAGAGTGTTGTGAGTGCATGCATGTTGTGATCACAACCCCTGGTGTTGAGTAGCATAACCCTCATTGATTCTGCTATTGTGCTATTTACGGCGCTGATATTCACCTTTGAGACTCTCCTAAATAAGGCACCATGGGAGCGCCAATAGCCTAAGCCTAAGGCTGGTATGGTATTGTTGCATGCATGTTCCCCATCTCTGCTTGTTTTTTATCTCGCCTGTAGGTAACCTACTGCTAAGCAGTAGAAAGCCTTAAACTTATACAAATTTTCTAGCTTCCAGGATAGGCTTTTGGAGTAACTATCAGTGTTCTGTATGTTCTTGCTGTACTTAACTGTTTCCTGACTACATGGTGATTTCTCACTGTATATTGTGATCTGAAGGTCTGTTTATTCACATATTATGGCTGTGATGGCCTGCACTTTAGAGGTTCACAGATAGCCTACTACTTATTTACCCAAGGGCAAATAGAAGCATCGCTACAGTGTGTTGGCTTT
This sequence comes from Protopterus annectens, assembly GCF_019279795.1. Classification (NCBI taxonomy): domain Eukaryota; kingdom Metazoa; phylum Chordata; order Ceratodontiformes; family Protopteridae; genus Protopterus; species Protopterus annectens. Next base: position 951,052,512 of record NC_056748.1, on the reverse strand, counting down.
CTCCTCACCATTGATGAAGTAACTGAGCCTCTGTCAAGCATAGCCAATGAAGCAATTCCAGGCAGAGTTGCTGGAAGCTGTTGAAGACTGGGGTTGTGGAGGGTGATAGGGCCACTTAGTGATCTAAAGAGGGCATGTTAATGTGACAATTCAATGCCATTCAATTTCCCCAACAGGTCTCACAGCTATCAAACTGGACAGGCTCCTCCACCCCCTGGCTGTATGGTTCTGGGACACATGATCCCAGAGGTGTATATTCTGTTACGCATTCACACAATAAGGTTTCCCTTGAAGTGTGTCAGTGAGGGAATATGCCTAATGTAGTTAGGAATGTAATGTATTGTCTCACAGTACATTTGTTATATGTTGTTATTTTAAGAGTAAGTGAAGCTCAGTGGGTTTGGGGGCCTCTGCCCTTTGCTTAGCCTAGCTTACACATAGAAATAATCTAAATAGGAAATAGGCGAAAGTAACGTTAATGTCAACAGTGTAATGGTTACAGCATCTGCATAGTATCTGCGCATTCGAGGTCCCAATCCCGATAAAGGCAGGGATGTTTATCATGTTCAACAGTATATCTTAACCACAGCTTGCATATATAAGTAGTAATCGTCTGGATAATAAACATTCGAAACACCCATATAAACCCATGTGTGCTGGAGAGTACAGTCAACAGAGAATGTAATATTATGTAAACACATAGTGAGATGTTACTTCACTGATATGCATATATCCTGAGTAGTTAGCAGATGTGGCCGTGTTTGCGTGCACAGGTTATACGTTACAAGGTTTGTTTAACTGTGTTTAACTGCTGCCATAATGTCACAGAAACACTTTTAAACAAGCTTACAACTGCCTTATTCTGGAGTAAAGAGCATTTGTTAAGCATCGCAGGTGTTGAACCCAGGACTATGCACACTATAACCATGGGACTTACCACTAAGCCATCTGAGGTGTATACATGTTTCATGCTTTTGAGACTACACCTTATACCATATGCATTCCACTGTAATGATCACAAATGAGACAGTCGCTTTGTGTACATATGTATAGTTTCTGAACCAACACATTCCAGTCTACATATGTATTACTGTTACAAATTAATATGAAATATATATATATATATATATATATATATATATATATATATATATATATATATTATACAGTTACATCAATAGCCATATATAAACATCTATGAACACACTTCGTGACACAGAAGCATTCCAAAGGAATTGGAGTGCACACAAAACACATGCAGCTCTGGTATTATAACTATTAATATTAACCTAATTCACCATATAAGGGATGGTTGTTGTGTATGTGAAGATTGGGGTGGGGGAGGAATGATGGGTAATGAAATCATGCATCAAGGAGGGCCTGGGTCAGATGTTCAATAAGTGAACTGGAGGGGTACACATGGAGTATGGGGACAATATAAAAATGACACAAAACAAGAACCTTTCTCATTCATAAAACACCCTGTCAGGTCACATTGCAAAACCTAATTTCACAAATATATGAACATTAACATGTATCAGACATATGTACACCAACTGACTGTCACATTTGGTTTCAGTAGTGAGGAATGCCTGTAGTAAAATGTATATTCTAAACACCATAACATTTGTACATATCTCAGATGCCTTAGTGGTAAAGTCAGTGACTGTGGTGTTCATGGTCCCAGGTTCAAGACCTGCAAGGGCTGTTAAGCTATTTTGAGGGCCAGAATAAGGGCTGTTGGATACAGGTGGATTAAAGCAGTCTTAAGCAGTTGTAAGCGGGTTTCCATGAGTTTGCGCAACGGTAAGTGGTGCTGAAACACGATAAACGGAGAAGATCTTCACAGGTTTAACCTTTGCTTAACATCGTACAGACCATGGGCAAACCTGCTTACAACCACTTAAATGTGCGTTATTCACATTTTCCCTACCAGTGCCTACTCTGAGAGGTAAAATAATAACACCTTTCAGGATTAGAACCCACAACCATGTACTCAATCCTCAGAGTAACCTAACACCATGCTACCTGGGATGTACTTATCCCACTTGTGTATGCAGCCAGGTTAGAACACAAAAGGGAGGAATGTGTTGAAATAGGACAACCCACCATGTACCCAATGAAAGGTGTATGCTCATATATAGGTATATATATATATATATATATATATATATATATATATATATATATATATATATATATATATATATATATATATATATCTATAGAGAGAGAGAGAGAGAGATAAATAGAGACATGTCGATATATACAGATCTACATATCTATGTAGATATATAGCTAGGTTAAAAGCATCTACACATCTATGGAGGTACAGATAAATGTATGCAATAATATATATATCTATACACATATACACACACACACACACATATATATATATATATATATATATATATATATATATATATACACACACACACATACATACATACATATGTGTAGACAGCCTCCGAAGTGTTCATATCTGAGTATAACATGGGCCATAGCAATCACACATTCTGCACCCCCCCCCAAACAATATGAACATAACATATGAAAAGTATATGCCAATACACTATTACAAATATGTTCTATGGACACAGTCACCAACACAACTGCAATGACTGCAAATATCCATGACAGAAATACACAGACAGCTTTCATTTTGCAAAACTTTATTACATTCCGATGAATTGCCAAAAGGATTCAAGGACTAATAGTACCCGCATGCTATACAGGAAGCATTTAACAGTGCCTTAATGAATCAACCTGCAATTATCATAGTATTAGTCCACTAAGGGATAGATGTTCACATAGGGAAAGAACACCCACATTCATATAGACATTGTATAAAAGGGGTTCCTATACACCTGCATGTGCTATGTACACCCACCAACATCTATCCCACAACCAAAATAAGTACATCAATACATACTGTCATACCATAACCAGTTATTCAACTGCTGTACAACATCTGCTGAAACCTTAACATACCTGGGTACAGATACACTAACATGGCCCTATGTGAAATAGTTGCTGTTATACAATTGAACAGCTGCTGATGTAACAGGTTTTGTATGAACTAATCCCGTTTCAGAGGGTTGAAAGGTTCGTACACCAGGAAGTGTTACTGAGTACTGATTATCAGCACAGTATGATACACAGTAACACCAAACTTAATATGTCTGGTAAGCACACTGTAAACCCCCTAACATTATATGCATAGCTATGCAGACTTGAGCTGGTCAAACAACCTGGCCAGATTGAAACATATGCATAAGTATTAGGTACAGACAAACCCTGCACAAGTAGCAATTTTCAGAAATATAGCAGCAGTACTCACGTTTAGACCAAATCCTCTAGGCATTACACACAATATATTACTATTCGTCTCCATACAGCTGTTGCAATAGATTGCAAACAACACTTCCAGGCTGTCTTCCTCATAAGTAAGGCAAAGGGACAACGCCCAAGTGGAGTACTCAGTTATACTCCACTGTTGCTATGGTATTGGCTAAGGCAATAGCAGTGCAGCTGATGTGCATGTAATTAGATACTTAGGAACACCAATTGGTTATCAAGATAGCACATGTTACTGATCTGTAACTATAAAAGGTTGCCTTGACATGCATTCAAACCATCTGTATCTACCTGTAGGACAGTACAAAACACTGAAAGATTAACCGAAAACGAATATTATACTAGTCAATAACACCTCCAATTACTAAGAAGGTATGTATAACATGTAGTATGTCTGTGTATGTAGTACCTGTTCTGTAAGAATTACAGTGTAATCAATGCATATAGTGGAAATAGCTATCTTGAAGTGATGTATTGTTGAGCAGTAGTAATGCTTGTAGTATTCTATGTGTGTACTTCTGTAGGTCACAAGGCAAACTCCGCATACACCACAAGGGATGATATGGGCTTTGAACTCACCAATTCGCTTCCAGCCACTGTCAGTCTCAGGATTGTTCCAACAAGCATGTGCTATAACAGGGGATAGTATATGTCGATATATTGCAACAGTCGACATATGTATGGGTGTATAAGTAAGATGAACATGTCAAAGGTGGGCTTACTGTGCAAATATGGTGCGCATTGTGGGATATTGTGCAATAACTGTGTAATGTACAGTATTTTAGGCAAATCTGTACTCCATTCTGCATAGCGGTTATTTTATGTTATGCAAACATTAGTTATGTCTATTGGCAATTACAATACTCAATAATAGGATACATATCATTTGTATTCATCTGAAAGTTTAGCAGCATGATAGCAAAGATAATTGGAAGAGCTAGGTAACTATCCATGCACATAACTCATGTAATATACACGTCTCTAGTATTGTTTGCAAGCAATAACAGCTATGCATGTGTACATGTTATGCAAATGTGTAGTGACACTTGTTACAGGGCTGGACCTCTCTAGTATCATTTCAAGCAACAACAGCTGTGCTTGTGTACATGTTATGCAAATGTGTAGTGACCCTTGTTACAGGGCTGGACCTCTCTAGTATCATTTGCAAACAATAACAGCTGTGCATGTGTACATGCTATGCAAATGTGTAGTGACCCTTGTTACAAAGCTGGACCTCTCTAGTATCATTTGCAAGCAATAACAGCTGTGCATGTGTACCTGTTATGCAAATGTGTAATGACCCTTGTTACAGGCTGGATCTCTCTAGTATCGTTTGCAAGCAATTACAGCTGTGCATGTGCACATGTTATGCAAATGTGTAGTGACCCTTGTTACAGGGCTGGACCTCTCTAGTATCGTTTGCTAGCAATAACAGCTGTGCATGTGTACCTGTTATGCAAATGTGTAGTGACCCTTGTTACAGGCTGGATCTCTCTAGTATCATTTGCAAGCAAATACAGCTGTGCATGTGCACATGTTATGCAAATGTGTAGTGACCCTTGTTACAGGGCTGGGCCAAATGGCTATGTGCACACCTACATAGAGTGGATATTGAGACTAGAGACACACTGGTTGAACTACCTCTCATTGCCAGCCTAACAGCCGCTTGCACATACTGTATGTAAGTTAGTGCACAGTACTTGTAATGAAACAGATTGCATATCATCTTTAACTCCAGTGTAACATCTGCAATAGGAGTGTAAGATGTAGGAGACTGCTGCCCATGTGTAATAGCTGCTTCATAGGTGATGGCTTACACTATCTGATTATATCCTGGTCATGATGGTAGTGGCATCAGAGTCTATTGATACATGACAGTGTTTGGAGAGGGGGTGTCTGTGCCCAACAGAGCTCATGGTCCTGATGGATATGTGCGTATATACCCAGAGAAGGAAACAGACCTGTAGACACTTGCATCATCTGTAATCAATTAACAGGATGCGATGTGCTCCTCAGAGGAGAATTGCTGCTAAAGGTAGCGACAATGTTTCTGTAATAGCCAGTGTTGTCACATCCATAGCACAGATATTTACATATGAGCATCACTGTCTAAAACATCTTCATAAGCAATAAGTAAACTAAGTACAGTACTTGGTACTTGTAGTACTGAATGCTCATACAGGCATGTTCACTAGTCAGCTACTGGTGTTTACTAATGTCAGCTTTGTGTAATGTGGCCATCCTGGGGGAATGTAACCTCTATGCCATATACACTGCCAAACCCACCTAACACCATGCCCTATAGCTGGAAGGCAGCCAAGTCTATAGCCATGACTGGACTGGACAGTCATGCGGTGTAGGTTAACACATGCATCTCATCATCACAACCAACACATACCCTTACCAGAACACAGTAAGGACACCCACACACACTACCAGAAATAACATACATTCACAGATGCTTCTTTAGTATCTGGCCAAACAAGTGACCTCCCAAGCTGGAAGAGACAGACAATGAAATACACATGTATGACATAGTTTGAATAATTGTGTCACACCTCAGAACACGTGGCTGGAAAAATGCCCAACAGTACTCATTTGTGAATGCAAACTCTAGCACTGTTACACACCATCCTATACAAGGGCATACATGCTGTCAGTTGCCTGTCAGCCATGATTAGCCACATACCCATTCACTCAGACCACCTTTTGAACTATACACTATTGGCATATTCCATGTTGTTGTGCAGGACCTGTGATGCAGTAGCCTGGACTGCATGGAAACACATGTAGGAACTGTCAGGTCTTGTAGCCCATGCAGGTATGTCCCAAGGCCTGGGTAGCATTCTGCCATTGGAAAGAATGATACTACAGTACAGGGACAAAAGGATTGTATCCCACAATTGTCTAGTGTAGTGGTGCAAGTCAAAGGGTATCCAGTGTCTGTTGTCCTGGGATAACATGTTTGACAGACCATGATGCTTTGCCAGACAGGGCCTGCACCTGTCACCCCTGGGAATCTGGATACTGCCTAGGGCTCATGCTTCCCCTATAGTGCCTTCATCATGCACAGTTCAAGGGAAGATCCACTGCTGTTGCAGGGACAGCCAAGTAATAAACTGCGGGTCTCGCTGCACAATGATACATGTCAGAAACACTATATGGACACACATATGTCAATCCCTAACATGGAGAACATATCTGTGCAGTGGCTGAGACATGTTTTAACTCTCCAGAGGGCACACCTGCATGACCATGTTATAACACATACCTCACCTCTTGCCCATTATCCTTTATTGGAACTCATGGGCCGCAGGTGTGTCCATATTCTTGAAGGATATGTACACCCCCACGCTAGTTGCACTTGTGTAACTTCAGATGCATTATGCTGATCAACTACCTCTGTGCCAAAGTGGAATTCAAATTGCACCTTGTGACAGATCACCCACCATGCCATGGATTTCCCAGCTGTCATAATGTGCTGTAATGGGGAAGATTAGGTCTGAGACAGAAAACCATAATAATGGCTTCTCTCAACTATTCCATTATGAACTGGGAAGACTCCTCATGTACCAACACCTACGCTCAATACATGTTGGATTCCATCATCCCCAATGACCTGGATCACAGTAGTCACACAGACAGGGCTAACAGTATGCTACACATAGTCAGTCTCCAATGCCGATGTTATGTTTCTTAAGAGCAAAGTGGTGACTGTCATGGCACCCATGCAGATGGACAATGCATGTGCAAATGCTGATTCCTACACAAATGAACCTTAAGCAGTCACATAGTGCAGTGATTGTGCCATTGAAACAGAACCAAGATTCAACCAAACACAAACAAGAAGGCAAACTGGTGGTTCCATGCTTTAAACTGTACCACAGAAGGTAGTAACTGTCGCAAGAGTGAACACACATGAGTGTAGGCGATCCCTGGTCAACCTCAGTCAGATGCAGATACACCATATAAAACCACACAAAGCTACTGTGAAACTAATCAGCCACATATTATGAGGCCAATCAGAGAGCATTCTATAGCTGTGTCATTTATCGTAATGGCAACGACATGACCTGCCTTGCTGCACAGCACTATAGCATGGGAAGTACTGCACCTACAGAAATACCACCTGTTCATCCAGATAGGGTCATGGAGAACCTAAATTCACTCCCACCCCCCCAACAGGTACACTTAGTAATATATCCATGTACACTACAGGGCCCCTGTAATAACAACTGTGCAGGTACAAGCTGCACTCTCTAAAGCCATACATACAGCTTTCATGGGACCTGTCAGCATCCCAGGGTGTATCCTACACAAATGTAAGAACAATCAGCTATCCACATACATATCATGTTCAATCATAGCTCCATGTCAGGCTGTGTACACACCGAATGGTGCACCGCAACAGTTATCACACCCCACAAAGGGGGAGATAACATTGATAAGGGGAAATAGTGCACAACTACCCTGCTGAGTCTGGTCTGTAAGGCCATGAACTGTGATCAACGTATTTGATGTACTCAGTACAGATGTAGATGACAGTAGGGTTGATTCACACTGCATATCATGACCTTGCCAGGTCGTAGGACAACATCACCTATACTGTGTTCCAGCTACACTCAGTAAACTAGGTGTACATTCCTATGTTACAGGAGTGGTTGGCAACTGGACTATTGGCAGAACCAACACTACAGAAAGTGTCTGACTAATACATGCACATCAAACCAGTGCCAGCCACAGTAATACAGGGTTCATTCCTGGTACTCCCCATCTTTGGTATCTATAACACATAGTCTAACACAGAAGGCATCAGCCTATTGATGTTTGCAAATGACTATGAACTAGGAACAATAGTTGACTCAATTTGTGCTTCGTTCAACATACAGAAGGGCCTTTGTGTGTCAGATGTGTGGTGTGTAATGTATGGCCACAATCTGACAGCTAAGTATTGCATTGTCATCCCCTTTGTTAAAAACCCTGTACCCATGAACTACCACCTAGGCAGTGGTCAACATAATGCCAACAGTGTGTGTATGGGATGCAGCTGGACAGTAGTCTTTCCTTTGATAGTTACTTCACCACACCAGTCAGGTAGTCGTATGTGGCACCCCTAATGATGACAGGGTGCCATCCAGGAATATAGAGATAATTGCTCAGCCATACTCAACACTCATGTGACCCACAATAGATCACATATTTCATTTAAGGGTTATTGCCCATGTGTAGATGGCTTACACTGCCCTTCCCAATGCCTAGCTCCACTATGTAGCATGCAGCCTACCCTGAATAAAGCCATGTTCAACCCAGAGATGTTGGACATGCTACACTTAACACATCCTGATCCTAAATAAACACATACTTCATGGACATCCACCTTTCTAGTACAAGGATCACAACATGCCTGACAGATCTCTGTCCCATACATTTACATACTCTTGCCATACTATGCATCCCTGTCCAGCAAAGCTGCACATCGCCCCTCTCTGTGACATGGTGTGATGACCGCATGACAATTATATCAGTAACCCTGTGGATCAGTTCTGTGGCACGCTTGAACTGGCAACTGAAGCTTACCTGTCTGTTGCCTACAGCTAAATAACCTGTCTGCCTAGGCTCATAAATGGCCCAGTGCATATAGCCTACAAGATTACTATGACCATACATGCTATAGTTGATATCCAACCCTGCAAATACGATCAGGCTAGCTATTGTCCCATGTGTTACACATGTGCAACACAGGCAATACATGGCAGGATGCTACACAGCTGTACAGTGCCATGTAAATGTATGTGGCAAAACGCATACATGCTTGCAAGTCTGCAGGGTCATAGGTCATGTCCCTAATGGCTATGTATGACTATATATGTGACACATACACAGCGTTAAGGTCAATTGCATTAATGTGAACACATCTAGGCATGTGCTGATAGGTAAAGACACCAGTACAGGCAAACAGACATGCCCACGTCAAGACAGCATCCACATGGAGAATGAGCAATGTCATCACATGACACACACATATATGGTGATAACATCACATCACCAGTAAGTGTCAAATGTGTGTGACTTATACATGTCAGTGGTGTTAGTGTCATGTAGATTTGCAAAGACTTATTTGTAATCTGAATAAATGTGATACACATGTATGTTCAGCTGTACTTCTGTACTTCTCTGTGAGGTACTGTGACCTGTCTCCATCATTATGTCTTCCAGGTATGCCACGTTGCAGGCTGCCAGCATACACCCGCTTGAAGTATGAGGTCCTCATCCCATACCTCCTCGACAACCATACAACACTCTTCTTCCATGTGTCACATGATGCACAGCAGCGGGATGCCCTGTGGGAGGAACTCTGCAGGAGAGTAAATGATGTTGGCGGTCACAATCACACCTATCAGCAGGTGCACCGACACTGCACTGACCTCATAAGATGGGTGAAACAGAGTGCTAATGCAATTGCCAGGGAACAATGTGCAACAGGTGGGGGGCCACTCACCCAACCCCCACTCACACGTACCGAGGAGCTACTGGCCAACCTGGGGGCACCTGCAGACCTCCATCCACAAGCTTTAGCTGGTATTGTAGAGGTGGGTGTCTCTCAACCACCGAGCCTGCAGTTGACTGCTAAGTCAGTACTGCACATATAACACAACTATATTTCACACAGATACATGTGTTACTGTACAATATGTAATGTAACATCATATGCAAGGCATGTATGCACACATGCTACATACTGTAGTCTGCTACTCTATGTATGCACAGATGTGCATTCTCCATAGTATAGTGTATTGTACTGGCTTATGTGCTAGCATGGACATTGTACCCTCTATCTATCACACAGGTGTGGATAATGATCTTACTGCTGTGACACTCCTGTTTAGGTACCTCTGGCATTTTGCAACGACAGCAGCCTATGTCAGGTGAGAATGTTATTATTTACCAGGCTTGATAATGCACAGATCATATTAATTGCATACTATCTGCCATAACACATGTACACATAATGTATGGTGGTCCTGTTAATAGACACTGGTCAGACCTGCAATGTATCACAGTGGTTACCCATGTGAAACAATTGAAGACTATATGAAACACCTACACTAAACCTTCCAAACTGTCATTGCCAGATGTATGGACAACTGTGAATACAATGATGGAGGTGTGTTTCACTGTAGGGACAGGTACTACATATCAGCATTACACATGTTGGGAATACAAACAGTACTGTACAGAGAGCATATGTGTGCACACACTCTTAATGTGCTGGAGCTGGAGTATGACCGGTCCACAGGATACACCCCTGTGGATTATACCATTGGTATGAATGTCACACAATGTCATGTGCTATCTGACATGTCCATGACATGTAGTGGGCTGACTGCAACACTGCTCAACTATCCTGCAAAACATGATGTCTCACATCCCATACATACTACCTTTTGTCTGCATAACCCTGTCCTCAGTGGAGCATATGACATCTATGGGTGTATGTCATATAGGATAACACTAACATGTGAAATTGATGGCCATCACAACCATTGGACAGAACATGTGTACACATGGCCATGGAGGATGGCCAGAGACATGAAGCAACACACATAGTAGAAGTGATGTACATGCATGTACACCCTGTTGTACATTGGCTTGACACAATACAACTGTGGCCTTTGTATAATGGTGATATTGCAGATGTGAAACACTAAGCATCATACAGGCCTGTGCACAGCTTGTGTAGGCATAACATGAAACCACCACATAACATGTCTGGAACATCTTGAGTGTGTCATGACAAGAAAGCATTCACCTATGCAGTATCCAAATACATACATGTGTTGCACAACATACACATACAACCACATCAGGCCACAGATACAGTGCATTCACCTTGGTGGTGTCAGACATCACTGTCATGCTTGCTCCTCATGTGTGTGAGGTACACAGATGGCATGTGAGACATAGAGTACTGCTAAGTTAGTCATGTGTGGGCATAGTTGTCAGGCATCAGTAATATGGTTGCAGATGTGCAGGGGTGTCATCTGTATACCCTTCTGTGACCTGTGTCACACATTCCACATTAGGGTTTAGTGTGTATACACCTCAGTGACATATGTCACATTCCACATTAGATATGTATTGTATGTGAACATAATCGTGGATATGAACTGTGTCAGTAATTCACACTGTATAGCAATTGTGAAGCCACATGGTGCCCTGCAATGGCTATGCACATCAGCTCAATGTGCAGTATGTCACTGCATATTTGTAGGGCGGATAGTAACATTGCATCAGCTGAAGTCCCATGTTAGTATAACATGTCCCTGCATTAGGACACCATTACCGTACAGTAGATTGGAAAGGACACCATTGTGTTGCATGTCATTCAACATGTCAGCAGAAGACATGTCATACTACATGTGATTGGCAAGGTAATACGCCACACATCATGCCGGTGTACTGTAAATCTGTGTTGGTCTGCGGCACCATTGAAAGCTAGGGACAACCATGTCAAACATGTGTGTACAGCCACATGCACAATGTCTGTAGATTCAGTTCAGGGGTAGGTGGAATAATGTTGAGCAGACATGCACTGATTTGGAGGAGATATGCAAACTAGGGCTCAGGCAAACATAGTATTCTGTTGACATACCCTTCTGCTCATGTCCTCACACATAGCGTTGGTGGCCAACACAAAGCATCAGTGGCAGATGTACAAAGGTCAGTGATAGTCTGTTAACATGTGGTGTATGTTGCACTCACATTGACAGTGCGGTGCAATGGTGCAAAGTGCATGCATTGTGTTGCAAGTTTGGGGCATAGGCTACTAACACAAATGGTGCAATACAGGTATTTAAGCTAACTGCGGTGGTGGTGCTGCGGTAGTGTTGTCTTCTCACAGTAAGATGTTGTCCTGTTCAATTCTCAGCTAAAGTGTCTTCTGTGTGGAGACATGCATGAATGGGCGTACCTTCATTGAAGGTTGTGTGTCAGGGCTGGCAACTCGGTATATAAAAATCTACTGCCAATCATCAGTGGACCGGAGTTCCACTGTGGTGACCCCTAACCGGGAAAAGCCGAAGGATACAACAACCACTATAAATGTGTAAGGTGAATGCCGTCTACTATAACACATGCATGCTGTTGTGTGCAACTCAGAGATGTATGATAACTACCACTATAATTTCCTGAGCTGAATGCCATCTGCCATATCACCTGCATGTAGCATGTGTCTGTGTGTGTCTGTCTGTTATAACTTGTAATGTACAGTTCTTGTCGTCCCCCACAGGTGTTGATGTAGGTGCATTGCCCTCCTGTGGTCCACCTGATGTTAGTGCCCCCACAGATTCTAGCAGTGATGATGATAGTATGATTGAGGCAGAGGGCTGACTGTAACACTGCTCAACTATCCTGCAAAACATGATGTCTCACATCCCATACATACCACCCTTTGTCTGCATAACCCTGTCCTCAGTGGAGCATATGGCATCTATGGGTTTATGTCATATGGGATAACACTGACATGTGAAATAGATGGCCATCACAACCATTGGACAGAACATGTATACACATGGCCATGAAGGATGGCCAAAGACATGAAGCAACACACACAGTAGAAGTGGTGTACATGTGTATACACCCTGTTGTACATTGGCTCAACACAATACAACTGTGGCCTTTGTGTAATGGTGATACTGCAGATGTGAAACACTAAACATCATACAGGCATGTGCACAGCATGTGTAGGCATAACATGAAACCACCACATAACATGTCTTGAACATCTTGAGTGTGTCATGACATGGAAGCATTCACCTATACATTATCCAAATACATACATGTGTTGCACACCATACACATACAACCACATCAGGCCACAGATACAATACATTCACCTTGCTGGTGTCAGACATCACTGTCATGCCTGCTCCTCATGTGTGTGAGGTACACAGGTAGCATGTGGGACATAGAGTACTGCTACGTTATCCATGTGTGGGCATAGTTGCCAGGCATCAGTAATATGGTTGTAGACGTGCAGGGGTGTCATCCGTATACCCTACTGTAACCTGTGTCACACATTCCACATTAGGGTTTAGTGTGTATACACCTCAGTGACATGGGTCATATTCCACATTAGATATGTATTGTATGTGAACATAGTCATGGCTATGAACTGTCTCAGTAATTCACACTGTATAGCAATTGTTAAGCCACATGATGCCCTGCAATGGCTATGCACATCAGCTCAATGTGCAGTATGTCACTGCATATTTGTAGGGTGGACAGACAAATTTGCGTCAGCTGAAGGCCCATGTTAGTATAACAAGTCCCTGCATTAGGACACCATTACCGTACTGTAGATTGGAAAGGACACAATTGTGTTGGGGGCTGGCCTAATGGTTAAGGTGTTTGCCTTACAAGCACAAGGTGCAGGGTTTGAGTCTCACAAGGGATAATTGACTAAGCTTAAAATGGCTCGCAAGGGCAGATAGCTTAGTACTAATCTATGAACCTTATCTATTAACCTATGTTACACATGTATGCATGTCATTTAACATGTCAGCAGAAGACATGTCATACAACATGTGATTGGCAAGGTCATACGCCACACATCAGGCCGGTGTACTGTAAATCTGTGCTGGTCTGTGGCACCATTGCAAACTAGGGACAGCCATGTCAAACATGTGTGTAGAGCCACATGCACAATGTTTGTAGACTCAGTTCAGGGGTAGGTGGAATAATGTTGAACAAACATGCACTGCTTTGGGGGAGATATGCAAACTAGGGCTCAGGCAAACATAGTATACCGTCGACATACCCTTCTGCTCATGTCCTCACACATAGGGGCAGTGGCCAACACAAAGCATCAGTGGCAGATGTACAAAGGACAGTGATGGTCTGTTAACATGTGGTGTATGTTGCACACACATTGGCAGTGAGGTGCAACAGTGCAAAGTGCATGCATTGTGTTGCAGGTATGGGGCATAGGCTACTAACACAAATGGTGCAATACAGGTATTTATGCTAACCAGCACTATAAATGTGTAAGGTGCATGCCATCTGCTATAACACATGCATGCTGTTGTGTGCAACTCAGAGATGTATGATAACTACCACTATAATTGTCTAAGCTGAATGCCATCTGCCATTTCACCTGCATGTAGCATGTGTCTGTGTGTGTCTGTATGTAGCTGTGTGTGTCCGTGTGTGTCTATCTGGTATAGTGTACAGCTCTTGTCTTCCCCTCACAGATGTTGATGTAGGTGCATTGCCCTCCTGCGGTCCACCTGATGTTAGTGCCTCCACAGACTCTAGCAATGATGATGATAGTATGACTGAGGCAGAGGCAGGGTTGTCAGGGACTGAATCTGTGCCATTGGTTGCCATTCCACTTGTATCCCCCTCATCCTTGCACACAGTTCCCCTGCCTACACATACCACATCACCACTAGCCATAGCGGAAGGACAGTTGGCAGGTGCTAGCATGGAACAGGGAAGTGTGGAGACTATGGAAGGTGTGCCTGCACACCATGATCCCAGTCAACTGACTGGTGATGTCCCACACAGGCATGTGCCCAGCACTGCTTGTAGGAGGACCACTGGCCAACTTGCCCCTGCGAGACAAAGTATATCAGCTGGAGTCACCAGACGCATGTTTCGTGCTGTAATGGAGGCACATGCTAAACAGCACAACAGAGACAGTCTGTGGCTTCAGAGGGCTGCTTTCCGTTCATTAACTGACAACATCCAGGCACTTGCAAATGCTCACCATCATCTTGCAAATGTTTTGGATAGACGATTGGGTGACATGGTGGGAGTCCTTGACCATGGTATGTCAATCCTTGAGCGTGGAATGTCTGTGCTGGAACATCTGGTGGGAATGAGGCATTGGGCACATGGATGTAGGCCAACTACATCACCTGTTGAAGGTCTGCGTGAACATGCTACTGCACATGCCCGCTGCCATAGTGGCGGTAGCAGCAGCAGTGCAACTGGTGCTGTGCAGTCCACAACAGGACACAGCAGGCCACGTGCATGTGGTCCTGGACAGTCCCAACAGGGACACAATTCCAGGGGACATGTGTCATCATACAGTACCCAATCTGGACCTCTGCCTGGTAGCGCCCGTGCAACCCCTGGCAGACGCAGGTCACGTGGCGGTGGCTGGGCACCATGAACTGTGAAACCTGCCTTGAACAGTCTGCAGCTGTCAATAATACCCCTGTGTAGGCTAGCCACATGCCAGACCTGTGTGCATGCACACACACACACACACACACACACACACACACACACACACACACACACACACACACACACCGGAAACAAATGTAGGCACCTCAACACACACATGCATAACATCTACACATGCCCAATGATATCACAGGCCCTAACACACACACATGATGTCATCCAATGGCGCAGCCTAGGCCTCTGGCAAACATTATCATCCTGTGCATCTGATGATGCCTGTGCTGCATCCCTGTCATCCACACCATTGGTGCAGGGACATGCTCATATGGTCTGATGCACTGGGTGAACATACTAGGTAGACAATTGTAGATTAATATTGTTTAGTGCTGACAGGCAGCAGACATACCATGTATTACAGTTTTAGAATGGATTTTGCACATTTGACAGTATGTAAAATGTGTAACAACACTAACAGCATGTTGATCTTGATGTTCTGCCTTCCTCTTTCAGGTGTAGTTGCATGTGCCGGGGGATGTCGGTGTTTGCGGTTAGTGTCCCATATGTACGTGTTGACTACTCACAGGTCTGTATGACAATATCTGCATGCACTTTGTAGCTTCCACATCACAGTTATAATCTCCCATGTTTCAATTATGTTTACTGTTCTAATGCTCCAAGAGCATGATAGCTGTGTAGTAAGCTACTGTGTTCAGAGCCATCACATACATAGTGGGTGACATCACAGCTATAGTTACCTCGAGCGGGGAGGAGGTAAAAGTGTGGTATGGTGGATGACAAGGGTAAAGGCCAATGGAAATAGTGGCTTCTCATTGGGAAGCAGTAATACCCACTGCCATGGCAGCATGCAAACACAGACACACCCTCACTCAGGGATTCAGAGACACAGTAACACACACTCTGACACACACACACACACACATACACACACACACACACACACACACACACACACACACA
This sequence comes from Protopterus annectens, assembly GCF_019279795.1. Lineage (NCBI taxonomy): Eukaryota > Metazoa > Chordata > Ceratodontiformes > Protopteridae > Protopterus > Protopterus annectens. Next base: position 951,035,979 of record NC_056748.1, on the reverse strand, counting down.
CTTGGCAGTGTTCGGATGAGAACCCCTGCCTATGTGCATATCATTATAGTACTACGCAATTACAAGACGCGCCACAGATATTACACATGTACAGGTAGTCAGAATGGCCTAAGATCGAGGACATTGACAGGGATACTACAGTGCAGTGAGTGTATGTGGGGAGGGGGGGGTTCATCAGTAGGCTATGTAACAACAGGTCACACCCAAGGGTGTACATGTTAATTTTATTTATTTTATTTAATTTTATTTAACATTTGTTGACCAGGAATGTCCGACTAGGTTCCACAGATCCTGTTTTCAGTGGAGGCCCGGGGGGAAATGCTCCAGATGCATGTCTTTAGAATGTGGGAGGAAACCGGAGTACCCGGAGGAAACCCACGCGAACGCAGGGAGAACATGCAAACTCCACACAGAAGGCACCCCGGCCGAGAATCGAACCAGAGAACCTCTTGCTGTGAGGCAACAGCATTAACCGCTGCACCACTGCGCTGCCCACGGGCAGTTAGAATGCCCATCTAAGACTGATGATATCAACACGGATACAAGATTGCAGTGAGTGGATGGGGAGGGGGTATTAACATTTCACTATGGTAAAATACAGCCTCACTCCAGGGACTGGACAGTCATATACACACACACACACACACACACACACACACACACACGTAGACACACACACTGTGGCATTCACAAAGATATACACCTATGTCACACACATACAGACACTTGACATGTGTGAGGTTCAACCACCTGCCTATGCCTTTCTTTCTAGACTTCACTCTGTACTGATGTCAGCAACAGTGTTCAGGAGAGTGAAAACATGTGGGATGTATTCCCAACCATATGTGACATATATGGACACACACACACACCCACACGTGCGAGTACTGTGAATCAAACACCTGCCTATCTCATGATAGGTATTACAGATGTGCAGTACTATCGTATTCGCTACAAAGCTTACTGACTCTTTCCTTTGTCAACTGTGCTGATATATGCAGAATATATGCACAGGGGTGGTATTACTGTTACAGGCGTCAAGAGGTTTGCCTTCAGTGTCACCCTTACTGCATTCTACATTGTCTGTCTTCCACTTCAATTAACAAAGCCTGACCTTAGCAGTTACACAGGTTACTGTAGGAATGGTTGTAACACACCAGTGAGCTGTCCTCAGTAATCATTCATCTGCAAAATAGCCCCACCACTTAGTAGTCATGTCCAAACATCTGTCCATACCTCATGTACAGCTTACTGTACTTAGAGCATATCACCATATACAGTTGGCAATGTTGAGGCTGTATTGCAACTGCATGATATACTAAGACAACAGTCACCTTCAAACATCAGACACTGCACACACATGGAATCTACACAAACATCAATACATGTACACATATGCGGTCTACATCAGTAAGTTCACCAGCAGGTCAAGAGGATACATTCCACACCTTCCCCACGCCATTTGTGAAACATAGCCGAGTATTACACCATAATGGATGTTGTAGTCATGTACTGATAGGACACAACCACCTTCACCGAGTATCCAAGTGTACATATATGACAGAACATGTCTGCAAGACACACACAGCATTATTCCATGTCATGCTCCTACAAACTGTTACTTGACAGTGCCATGGTGAAGCCAGGGCACTGTAGTGGCCAACAGTGAGCACATCATATTTGCCACACATGCCTCATGGTTACTGGAAGTGTGCCAGCAATGTGCTCTGTTAGGCTAGGCAATACACTCATTCAAGCATGTGTGAGGTCTGTGGCTTGTAAACATCTCACCCCAGTATGTACTGGCTATTGTGGTACTATAGCTAATGTCCAAACAGCACACAGCATGCATGGCTTGCAATTGTTGACGTGTGGTATGTGTAGGAGCTGTGGCCACACATGGCTATACATGTCATGAACATATCACCTGTGACTACTCAGGAACATACAGAGCAGAGCTGGATTTCCCTGGGCCTGTCAATACAGGCTTTGAGTAGGTCCTATGATCTTGTTATTTGGGTATGTTTGTAGGCATTGCATTAGGTGGACATGTCTAATGACATACATGCCACATGGGGTGTTGTATGATATGATAGGTGTCATAGGTGACCAGTAGAGAGGGAATATTACCTCTGTTAACACAGATATCAAACCTTATGTACTGTTAGCATGCCATCTGTCATGTGCATGTGTGTAATGACTGTAGCCACCTGTATGTAGAAAGGATAATGAAAGCTATGGTAATGTCATTTATGTTGAATGAGTGTGGGAGGTACATATCCAGGGCAGGTACAGTTAGGTCATATCCAACCATGGGGGTGTTGTTTACTGGTGTACAGCAACAGTCGACTGTGTTAATGCTGACAACATCCGAGGGACCCTGGTATGTGTACAACTGAGCTGGTTACAAACAGTGGTATTATTGCATTGCATAACACATTGTGCAGCTGTGTCTGTACATGGGTACTTTGCACAGATGATGTAGGTCTAGGTACAGTCCACCAATCAAAGGTTATCTGCTGGTCTACCATACTATATCATACCACATATGGATGTGTGTTGGTAGTCTGGGGACAAGGTGGTGGATGTATATGAGGATACAACCTAGAATGCAGCATTTGCCACTGTCACCTGTACCTGACTCATCTGTGATGAGTTATATCGGAGTAGTGGTCTTTACATGTGAGTAGCCTTAATGAATATGTGGACACCACCACCTGGAATTGTCCATACCACTGTTATGGCCCACATGTCAGGATCTGAGTTACATGGTAGTAGTGCAATTGTGCACTACAGAGCCTTCAGCCAGGTGTTCCTCACTGCACAGATGTCAGTATTCCCCATTGTAGGTTTTACATTGAGCAAATGGATTACTAAAGCCACGCATCTAGCACTGGTTAGCATAAGCATCCAATGCAATTGTCTTGTAGGTGTCAGGGTGTTATTTCTGTGTGTACGACATTTGCCTTGGAGCGCGGCTATATGGGTAAATGCGACCTAGGAATTATCCATACACATGTGAAACATGGATGCATGTGCTCTGTGTCAAAGGCTTGTCATTCAGTCATGACAGCCCTGAATCACAGACACTGGACAACCTCACAATAACAGCAGGACATTGGCTCATTGTTTTGGTCTAGCAGTTGCCACTCGTACCATGACATCACTGCGAGTGGCAGTAATGTGCTTGGTAGCAAATGTCTCATGTAAGATGACGGACAGCAGCAGAAATTGTGCATATGACCAATGTAAGATATACTTAGGGTAGCAATCCTGCTAATAATGACAACTACTAACACAACCGGGAGAGGTCATCTTGACACCTACACCTCAGAACCATTACACAATGTGGCTCACACATTATGCTTGCACATGCCACTGTTCCACGTATAATGCCACTGTCCACAACCTGCTATCAATGTATGCCTTTCAGCACAGCAAGGTGTGTGACACATGCTGTAGGTAGCATCCGCCTTTGTGTCCCAGTTAACCTATTGTCTGTCATGTCCACACATGCATGATTGTGTATACTTAACATATATTTGTCAGTACTTAATGTACATGTATGCATGTGTTTCACACAGCACAGACACAGATATATAATTTACGGGCCACATACAGGTATCAGGTAGTAAACCAGTATGATGTGCATATATACTGACAGGTAAGATGTACATAGCTGTAAACCTGTGTGTTTACAATAGGAGTCCATTACTTCATGTTCTGTAAATGTAAGTGCATGAGCATGCACACTGTGGCCTTCTGTGGTTAGAATTGGAGTGCATCCCAAACAGCCCTGTCCTACTAAGTGTATGAGCGTACCCACTGTCACCTTGTGTAATTTGAGTCAGTGCATCCAACAAGCCCTTTGTTACTAAGTGTATGAGCATTTCCCAGTATAACCTTGTGTAGTTGTAGTTATAGTGCATCCCAAATGACCCTGTGCTACTAAGTGTATGATCATGCCCACTGTAACCCTGTATAGTTATAGTAGTTATCCATTCCACAGATAGGCATACTCCAGCTTAGGTTCCTGTTGTGCTACAACAGTACCCCTTAGGCCTACCTATGTACTACCTGCAGATGATGTGTCTTGTTTGTGCATACAGATTGTAATAGACACCTACTTTAAACACACAGGTTTACAACTATGTACTTCATGACTGTCAGTCTCCCTGTTGTTGTCCTCAATCTTAGAAGGGCATTCTGATTGCCTTGGAATGTGTAATTTCTGTGGCGCATCTCGTAAGTGCATCATACTGTAATAGCGCTCTGTAGATAGGCAGGAGTTCAGATCCCACCACTGGTAACTGTGCGCATGTGTGTGTGTGTGTGTGTGTGTGTCTCTTAGCAAATGGCTGAGTGTGGTTGTGTGTGTGTATTGTGTCTGCATCCTGTCATGACAATGGGTTTTGCTGCAGTCCAAAGTGATACCTCCTTTTGCACTTGCCTTTATCCTTGTCAACTGCTAAACCTCTCCCTTCCCCACTTCTCACTACAAGTAATCAGTCCTGTGATGTCATCCAGCTCAGAAGTGGAATCAGAGTAAGTGTAATTGTATGTGTTCTGTGGCACATACCCCAACTGCATACCACTGTACTAGTTACCTTTACATAGGCAAGACGTGTATGCACAATACTGGCAAGTGTGTGCGTGTTTGTGTGTGTGACTACCCTGTCACCAGGCATACATATGTGTAATGTCTTTTAGCACACCATGGTAGCCATCTGTAGTGACTGGTGTCTACAAAGTATTACATAGTTAGGAATGGTAAAGAATACACAGTCAAGCACGACTACAGTTGGGTATGTTATTTTCCTGTGCCACTGTCGAGCAGTGACACAGAAGTGGTCGCAGGGGTGTAAGTCCATACCCATCATTCTCCCACCCAAACTCCACAATCCCCAGGGAAGATTACATTAGACATCATTCCCCACCCCAAACTCCATATACACAACAACCATCCCTTCACTGGTGAACTAAGTAAGATTTAAATGTTATAACAGAAGAGATGCCTCTGTTTTGTGTACACGTCAGTTCCTTTGGAACCCTTCTGTGTCACAAAGGGTGTTCAGACGTGTGTGTGTGTGTGTGTGTGTGTGTGTGTGTGTATATATATATATATATATATATATATATATGTGTGTGTGTATATGGCTATAGCTGTGTATATGTATATATATATATATATATATATATATATATATATATATATATATATATACATACATATGTGTGTGTACACATCCCATAGGTGCATATAAATATCTATCTATCTATCTATCTATATATATATATATATATATATATATATATATATATATATATATATATGTGTGTGTGTGTGTGTGTGTAGTTATGACAGTTGTACAGATGTAGACTTGTCTTTGTTGTTTCACAGAGTACAGCACATTCACGGGTACTGTACATATGTACACAAATTGACTGTCCCATTTGTTTTCAGTACTGTGGAATACCTGTAGTAAGATGTGCATTATAAACTCCATGCAGCATGCATGCAACTTAGATGGCTTAGTGGTACATACAGTGACCTCAGTGTGCACGGTTCAGGGTTCAAGACTGGCAAGCCTTGTAGATGCGGTCAATTAGGACTGAATAAGACACTTTTAACCAGTTGTAAGCGGGTGTAAATGTGTTTTCATGACAGCAGGCAGCGGGTACACACAGGTAACAGACATGTACAACTCATAGTACACTTGAAATGCCCTTCTATGGTAATCCTGCTGATGTCACCCACCTACGAATACACCTCTAGGGCTGCTGTAATTCAGTAATCTCCATTTCGCGTATGCTGTAACTGCGTAATGCTGTATTGTGATAAACTAGTTTGGTTGGTGTTCTAATGCCAGACAGGGTTAGTGTGTGTGTTTGCTTCTGTCTGAGAAAAAAACAATGCTTTTTAGAGTATGCACACTCTTTATAATTCACATATGCACCTTTGGCAATCCTGCTGATGTCACCCACCTAGAAATACACCTCTGGTACTACTGTAACCCAGTATCATCCATAGCGCATGCTGTAACTGTGTATTGCTGTAGTGTAATAAACTAGTTCGGTAGGGCTTCTATTCCAAGACAGGCCACCTGTGTGTGTCTGCCAGAAGAAAGAAACAATGCTTTTTAGAGTATGCACACTCTTTACAATTCTAATACTCACCTTTGGCAATCCTGCTGATGTCACCCACCTAGAAATACACCTCTGTGACTGCTGTAACCAAGTAATCTCCGTAGCGCGTGATGTAACTGTGTAATGCTGTAGTGTGATAAACTAGTTAGGTCGGGGTTCTATTCCAAGACATGCCAGGTGTGTGAAAGTGTTTGATAGTCAGAGCCTGTGTGGAGATGGCTGTGAGTGTCTAACCACTGGACATGTTGAGGAGCAGATTTTGTAGTTTTCCTATATGGTGTCCGTATTATATGTCACAATGTCCACCTCATGAGGAGTACAGATGTCAATCAGCCAAGGGACTGTATTGGCAAGCCATACCCCTACATCTGGCAAAAGGCCTAGTGAACAAAGCATGCACCCCTACTATTACCCAGAATATGTTCTGAACCCATGTGTCATACACAAACGCACTTGCCTATAATATCCCGCTATGTTGCTAGTATCCTGCACATTGATGACAGAGAGTAGGCAAGGTGTGATTGCAGTCGGTGGCAGAGGGTATGGCACCCTATCCAGCAGTACAATAGGCACATAACTGCAGACAATGTGCCATCACTATGTTCCCCAATGGATGCCTGCAACATATGTGGTGCCATCAAATGTGATCCACACAGGCCATACAATGCCTTACTCACGTGCCCTGTATGGACCGATGCCACTGACCCAGGGAATACCTGTAGTATGCTATCAATGCAGGTGCAGGGTCAACCTGCTGTCTATAAGCAGGTCCTGCCACACTAGGCCATTATTGGCATATCTGAGGATAACAGTCTGTGTGCACAACATGTGCCAGCCAAACTAGGTACACTTGTACATGTCACTGTACATTATTGTGAGACGTGCACATCCCAGGCAATGTCCATGTCAAGGACTATCAAACACAGACATGGCATGCATTGCAAAGCAATGGCCATACACAATGGTAAACAGGATGACAGGACAGTTCATACAATACCCATCTATGTGCGACATTGCAGACACTACACCCCTGTATCACACTGCACACAATTGTTGGGTGGTGTGATGCCAAGGATTACCCCTCATCCGGCCTTGTACAGCCATCTTGCACAGCCAACCACTGCACACCCATGAAACAATGCACACATGCATGTCAGAACTGGCACCTTGTGTTTGTGTGTGGGGTATGATGCTCTCAACCACAGTCACACCCAGTATAAATCCCATAGGCATACCAACTGATGTCAGACTTGTTCACATGCTCTAGCCCATAGAACCTCCGGATATCCCCTGTGGTGCATGTAGTACCTGTGCATTACCGCAGTGTGGCAAACTAAGTAGATAGGAAGTGCATTTGTGTGCCTGCCAAAGTGTGGCAATGTGTCTGAGTCCCTTAGAGAGTGTGGTTGTGTTGACAATGACATTCATTCATGTGGACTGCCATGTGTGCTACACCTAATGTATGTCTACTATAGCTCTGTTGCAGATGTCGCTCACCAGCACACATATATGTTCTTACAGCACATCAACATGTCAGCTTTGTGGCACATGGAGTAACTGCATGCACTTGTAATAGTAATGGCTAGTCAGTCTGGGATTTGGAACCCTGTACTGATAGGTGTGTGACAGATGATGCTTATGTTTTAGTCTCCAAGCCCTTCTCTGATGTACTTTGGCTTTGTATATCCCTCTAACACACTCTCTGGTGGATGTGGAGTTGTACACCTGCTCAGCACCGGCTTGTGTTTTGTAAGTGATGGTCATGATCAGGTGATGGCATCTGCACCTATTGCAGTTTTTCTCTAGCTGATTGCATGTGGAACAGCTGTAGTGATGTTCCCATAGCCAATCGCATGAAAGCACAGTACAATATCTAGAAACATCATGTTGGTGTTTGCCCATGGCAGTTGCTGTGAGTGGACCCTGCATCTGGTGTTTGGTAAACTGCATCACAGATGATATCTGGATATTCCTCAAATAACATATGCAGTGGAAAATAGCCTAAAGCAGTAGGGTGATGTGCCAGACATGACTACAGCATGTAAGTGTAGCTATGCTTCATTTAGACTACTGCCAGTTTAACAAGTTGTGTGTGGTAATGGCTATTCTGCATGTTTTAAAACTGACAAGACAGTGCTCTGTTTGTGAGGGATCCCCCATCTGTAAGTCCACCTGTGGACTGGTCAGTGTGTGGAACCATTTGTTTTCTGTTTTACTCACTGAACACACATCTGTGAACTGCAGTAGCATAGTGTGAGGATTGCAGTCAGTACATGGTGATAGTAATGAGAGTTACTGCCATCGCATCCCTGATTGGACATATGTCACATGAAACAGTGGTATGACATCACTGTCTGAGGTTTTCAGTGACATGCCAATAATGGGCCACTGTTCATAGCTGCAGTCACACGTCTTCTACACTTTGTACAGATGTCATGCAGTATATATGCATGTGTTGTGCTCCCTCTGCAGATGTATACCATCTGTAGTGTTGGGTTGATGGTCTTATCTATTCATGCTGTTATAAGTAATCCTAAATGCTGTTGACTATTACTAAGCCATATCTGTGTTAAAACTGCAACACCATAGGCTGTATGGATTTGGAGGTCCCGACAGAACCTCCTGTCCTACTTTAGCTGGCCATGGCACTGGGCACCAGCACATCTGAGGCCCAGCCTTGGACCTCCACCTCTGTTGGCTCTGCACCACCTTCTGGTGTAACCACCACTGAGGATGGGCCTTGTCCCCCTGGGAACAGGTCCAGACAGGAACTTGTCCGCTTTTGTACAGTCCCAGACGTGGTACGTAGGGGGCTCAATAAAGGGTTTTGAGGCCAGATATGCCAGCTAGAGGGCAGAGTGTCACATTTACAGGTTGAGCCTGCCCCTCCTAGACAGCCCCTAGCACATCCACTGTTTGGTGCAGTGGTGGCTGCCCATGGCTGGGTATCTCCATCCCACTGTTTCCATCTGGGGGCTCATGGGCTTGTGACTGCCACACACCCCTCCCCATCCAAAGTGTATCCCTTCCCATGTGTCTGTCTTGTCTGTCATCCTACACAACCTATCCTCCATGAGCATACCTACTCTCCTTCCCCCACATCCCATTCTCACCCTACGGAAACAAAAGGCCAATCAGTTCCTAGAACAACAGTTGCCCCATACATAGCTGTCCATTTCACACACATGTCCACTGGACACATGTAACCTTTTTAATGTGCATCACAACATACTCCAGTTGTCCTCACCCCTGTCTCTCAGGCACATGTTCCTGGTATGCACATGATTCCTACAGGTTCCAGGTACACGTGATGCAGACGACCCCGTTGTACACACAACACTACCGGTCCCTGTATGGTTTCCCCATTTACTTTTTTCATGATGATGGTGTCGCACAAAGCACCTTGCAAGAGTACTGTTCTCACATAATGATTGGACAGGAACTGTTGTGTTAATGTAAATAAAATGCACAGAGTGATGTATTTGGCCAATGTACAAATGTTTGTGAGTATTAATGACACATGTCTGTCTGAGGGAGACTTGATATTACATAGGACAACACCACTACATAATACAGGCATTGCTGATGTTTCCCTTTTCATTCCTTTATAATGCTTTGTTGTCACATGGGATGTTCCTGATATATCTATATATATGTATGTATCTATATCTGGACATAAACACACACACACATACATCTACATGATGGAATACATTTCCTATACTGTTGAATTACTGTGCTGGATGATATGATTGTGATAACATCCGATGTCTGTATATCTGCCATGGCTTAGTAGTAAATCACATTAGCTGCGTGTGCAGGATCCTGGTTTCGAGCCTTGCAGAGCCCATTTATTTTGTTGCTGGGCAGAACAAGGCTGTTGGATACGGAGTGATTAAGGCAGATTAAAGCAGTTGTGAGCGGGTGTGCATGGGTTTGTGCGGAGCTAAGGAATGCTTTCCTCCAGTTACAGTTTCTTACACTCAGTTAGCCTCTACATTGCTTTACCAGTGTAATACTCGCATACTGGCAGCCAAACAGGCTTACACCCGCTTGCTCCTGCACTTGCAAGTGCACTGTATTTGGTGTTTGCATCTGACACTCACACCCCTGGGTGGAAGTGAGGACTATGATATTACCTTGTGATGCCTATTACATCGGATTACATGCCTACAGTATCGGGAATGGCTGTCCATTAGGCAAGAGCATGCCATTCGACAGTACGGAATCCGTTGGCTGTCCAGAGTTTGATTCATATTACTGGTGTGTTGCTCTTACAATCTGCACCTGTCTGGCTAATACATGGAAACTGACACTCTTCAATACAAACAAGTAATTTTGTTTTGGAACCCACATCCTTCAGCCGAGTCATGCTACTGCATACCTAATATTCTATCATATTTCTAAGGTTGTCAGTGGAATACGTGCTTTTGGTCCCTATCAGACCTCTCATACAATTGGGGAAAAATACAAACTGAATCAGGGACATGGCATAACAACATCAGGGACACATTTAAATTATTGGTGCTATTAACCTGACACATTGACAGACTCAGAGCATATGAATTCATACACATTTCCTGAGGTAAATGATGTTTATAACTCTTAATTGTTGTCATTATTCATTACTTGTAATTCACCACCTTTCCTCCAAATGTCACTAGTTTTAAGAGGGATTAAGAGGGACAGAGTTAGAAATAGAGTCAAAATCAGGGACGTACCTGGAAATCGTGGACAGTTCAAAGGTATGGTCCCTATTTGTTCCCCCAATGGTTTATGTCCTGTCCAGTGGATTTTCTCTTAGGGGGTAAAGAGGTATGGGCATCAGCTATGCCCATTTCGGAATATTACTTACATCCCCGGGGCAGTCCTAATATGACTGTGCCAGCCAACACCTGCATGCCTAGGCCCATAATTGCATACCCATAGTTCCCCCACCTGCCACTCCTCTACAGCACTCATCCTTACTGCGGGTGCAGGTGGAGTATAAACACACCACTACACACTGCCCACTCTCCCCACGTCGGGACACATGTCGTAAGTTGTGTCGACCCATGGGTTATCAGGCTTGCACAACCTACTGGTCCGTGTACATCTACAGCCTGGTTTGATGAGTCACTACTGGGACTGCCTCTGATGATAATTAATTTTTGGTGTCCCACAAGGGACATCGATGTCTATGTTTCAAGATTAGACCTGGCAGGTCTCTCCAACTGGTAGTGTCCTGCCAGAGGTCTGGGAAGCAGTGGTGTGTTTACTTTTATTGTGTGAGTGTATGTCTCACTGGCTTAGCTGGTGGGTTGGGGGGGGTTGATGCTACATGTTACACGTTTGTTTATTGGGCCGCTCACCCCCATATGCATGGACTGTGAACATATGTAACCCGTAACTGCTGTATCATATCCTAGCTATATACATGTGTATATTTACAGTCACATATATATATATATATATATATATATATATATATATATATATATATATACATTACTATATACAGATATATCTGTATATGTATGCATACATGTATATTTATATTTTGCTGTATATATATATATATATATATATATATATATATATATATATATATATCAGACATCATATATATATCATATATATATCAGACATCATATATATATATCATATATATATCATATATATATATCAGACATCATATGGGTCTATGGGTGTCTGCATATGTATATATTTATATGTGTGTATGTATCTGTATTCTGTCTCTGTATGTATACATTTGTACTACGGAGAGGAAGAGGCTTATCTCTATGTCGCTATGGGTAGATATACACACACATCTCTACATATATACATCTACATCTGGTTATTCCATTCCTTGCCATATAGGTTACACTTTGCTGCAGTGGGACTCGTAGTGGGTGTGGCTGCTGGTTGGGTGACGCCTCTTCCCAATGAACACATTCGCTTACATCTTTAGGGCTGTCCATATAGGCCCACATCAGCCAACACCTGCACACATAGACCCATAAGTAGCTACCCATAGTCCCTCCACCCGCACCTCCTCAACAGCACCCATCCTTACTCTTGGTCCTGGTCTGTTCTGGACACACCACTACACTCTGCCCACTCTCCACTTCACGGGATCCATTTCATACAATTGTCTCAACCCATGGGTCATCAAGCTTTCCCACCCTTGTATTCCGAGTATGTATACACCCCAGCCAGAATGTTCGGTCTATCACCTTTGGTCTTGCCAATTTTTGGGGTGTCCCGCAAGGGAAGCTCCTGTCTGTGTTCCATGATTAGAATTCACAGGTGCACTGTGTACCCCCTGGTTGTATCCTGCCTGTGGTCTGGGGAGCAGTGGACTACTTACATTATTTGTGTGTATGTTTCCCATGTCCGGCTGGGAAGGTAGAAGGTCATGCTACGTGTTTCATGTTTCTTGCTTGGGCCCCTCACTTCCATTGGCATAGACTGTGAACATATGTCATTCTTGTGGGCTGTTT